>NC_047110.1:21938363-22238363 GCF_902500255.1 Thalassophryne amazonica | reverse complement strand
TCAAACTTTCTGCTTCGTGTCAAAAGTCTGGCTGCAGCATTCTGAACCAATTGGAGACCCCTAATGCTAGACTGCGTAAACCAGAAAATAGAACATTGCAGTAGTCCAATCTAGAAGAGATGAACGCGTGGATCAGGGTCTCAGCTTCAGCCATAGACAGGATGGGCCGAATCTTCGCTATATTTCGCAGGTGGAAGAAAGCAGTCCTAGTAATATTTCTAATATGGAGACCAAAGGACAACGAAGGATCAAAAATTACCCCAAGGTTCCTCACTTTGTCAGTGTGATGTATGACACACGAGCCTAGGCTGAATGTTAACTGGTCAAATTGATGCTGATGTCTCACTGGACCAAGAACCATCATTTCAGTCTTTTTAGAGTTTAAAAGTAGGAAGTTTCTAGACATCCAACTTCTCACTGATGCAAGGCAATCGTCTAAGGATTTTATGTGAACGGGATTACCAGCAGTTATCGGCATATATAACTGAGTATCATCTGCATAGCAGTGAAAGGTAATCCCAAAATGCCGCAATATGTGCCCAAGGGGTGCTATATAAAGGGAGAAAAGCAGGGGGCCTAAGACAGACCCCTGAGGAACCCCAAATTTCATGTCACTAAGGTTAGAGGTAGTGTTACTGTACAAAACACAGTGAGAACGACTGGTCAAGTATGATGTCAGCCATGCAAGGACACTCCCAGTAATCCCAAAATGATTTTCCAGCCTATCAATCAATCAATCAATTTTATTTATATAGCGCCAAATCACAACAAACAGTTGCCCCAAGGCGCTTTATATTGTAAGGCAAGGCCATACAATAATTACGTAAAAACCCCAATGGTCAAAACGACCCGCTGTGAGCAAGCACTTGGCGACAGTGGGAAGGAAAAACTCCCTTTTAACAGGAAGAAACCTCCAGCAGAACCAGGCTCAGGGAGGGGCAGTCTTCTGCTGGGACTGGTTGGGGCTGAGGGAGAGAACCAGGAAAAAGACATGCTGTGGAGGGGAGCAGAGATCAATCACTAATTATTAAATGCAGAGTGGTGCATACAGAGCAAAAAGAGAAAGAAACACTCAGTGCATCATGGGAACCCCCCAGCAGTCTAAATCTATAGCAGCATAACTAAGGGATGGTTCAGGGTCACCCGATCCAGCCCTAACTATAAGCTTTAGCAAAAAGGAAAGTTTTAAGCCTAATCTTAAAAGTAGAGAGGGTGTCTGTCTCCCTGATCCGAATTGGGAGCTGGTTCCAGAGGAAAGGAGCCTGAAAGCTGAAGGCTCTGCCTCCCATTCTACTCTTACAAACCCTAGGAACTACAAGTAAGCCTGCAGTCTGAGAGTGAAGCGCTCTATTGGGGTGATATGGTACTATGAGGTCCCTAAGATAAGATGGGACCTGATTATTCAAAACCTTATAAGTAGGAAGAAGAATTTTAAATTCTATTCTAGAATTAACAGGAAGCCAATGAAGAGAGGCCAATATGGGTGAGATATGCTCTCTCCTTCTAGTCCCCGTCAGTACTCTAGCTGCAGCATTTTGAATTAACTGAAGGCTTTTCAGGGAACTTTTAGGACAACCTGATAATAATGAATTACAATAGTCCAGCCTAGAAGAAATAAATGCATGAATTAGTTTTTCAGCATCACTCTGAGACAAGACCTTTCTAATTTTAGAGATATTGCGTAAATGCAAAAAAGCAGTCTTACATATTTATTTAATATGCGCTTTGAATGACATATCCTGATCAAAAATGACTCCAAGATTTCTCACAGTATTACTAGAGGTCAGGGTAATGCCATCCAGAGTAAGGATCTGGTTAGACACCATGTTTCTAAGATTTGTGGGGCCAAGTACAATAACTTCAGTTTTATCTGAGTTTAAAAGCAGGAAATTAGAGGTCATCCATGTCCTTATGTCTGTAAGACAATCCTGCAGTTTAGCTAATTGGTGTGTCCTCTGGCTTCATGGATAGATAAAGCTGGGTATCATCTGCGTAACAATGAAAATTTAAGCAATGCTGTCTAATAATACTGCCTAAGGGAAGCATGTATAAAGTGAATAAAATTGGTCCTAGCACAGAACCTTGTGGAACTCCATAATTAACCTTAGTCTGTGAAGAAGATTCCCCATTTACATGAACAAATTGTAATCTATTAGATAAATATGATTCAAACCACCGCAGCGCAGTGCCTTTAATACCTATGGCATGCTCTAATCTCTGTAATAAAATTTTATGGTCAACAGTATCAAAAGCAGCACTGAGGTCTAACAGAACAAGCACAGAGATGAGTCCACTGTCTGAGGCCATAAGAAGATCATTTGTAACCTTCACTAATGCTGTTTCTATACTATAATGAATTCTAAAACCTGACTGAAACTCTTCAAATAGACCATTCCTCTGCAGATGATCAATTAGCTGTTTTACAACTACCCTTTCAAGAATTTTTGAGAGAAAAGGAAGGTTGGAGATTGGCCTATAATTAGCTAAGATAGCTGGGTCAAGTGATGGCTTTTTAAGTAATGGTTTAATTACTGCCACCTTAAAAGCCTGTGGTACATAGCCAACTAATAAAGATAGATTGATCATATTTAAGATCGAAGCATTAAATAATGGTAGGGCTTCCTTGAGCAGCCTGGTAGGAATGGGGTCTAATAGACATGTTGATGGTTTGGATGAAGTAACTAATGAAAATAACTCAGACAGAACAATCCAGGCTAAGTGAAGATCTTCTAAATTAGTGAGATGCCATTTCCTCTCCAACTTACGGGTTATCTGCTTTAAACTGCGAGTTTGTGAGTTATACCATAGAGTCAGGCACTTCTGATTTAAAGCTCTCTTTTTCAGAGGAGCTACAGCATCCAAAGTTGTCTTCAATGAGGATGTAAAACTATTGATGAGATACTCTACCTCACTTACAGAGTTTAGGTAGCTACTCTGCACTGTGTTGGTATATGGCATTAGAGAACATAAAGAAGGAATCATATCCTTAAACCTAGTTACAGCGCTTTCTGAAAGACTTCAAAGCCTATCAAGTAGAATATGATGATCCACTGTATCAAATGCAGCACTGAGATCTAACAGCAACAGAACCGTAGTGGTGTCCGAATCCATTGTAAGCATAAGATCATTCACTACTTTAGTGAGAGCCGTTTCTGTGGAATGATATTTTCTAAAAGCAGACTGCAGCGGCTCAAAGAGATTATTCTCAGTAAGATAGTCTACAAGCTGCCGTGACACCACTTTTTCCAGAATTTTAGAGCAAAATGATAGATTTGATATCGGCCGATAGTTTTTCAATACACTAGGGTCAAGATTAGGTTTCTTAAGTAATGGTTTAATCACTGCAGATTTGAAACATTTAGGAACAGATCCAGAAGTTAAAGAAAGATTAATAATTTCCAGCACAATCGGCCCAAGAGTGGGCCACAGGTCCTTAAACAGTTTTGTTGCTATAGGATCAAATAAACAGGTTGTGCTTTTTGTTGATGTTACGAGTTTCGTCAGCATGTCTAGAGAGATACCATCAAATTCTGTAAATCTAGGTAATACCTCAGTAGTGGCGCCCACCTCATTAGCAGGGTGTAGTGGCTGGATTAAGGCATGCTGGGATATGTTCAACCTGATGTCATCTATTTTCTTCTCAAAGTAATCCAGGAAATCTTGTGCTGTAAAAGGAGAGCGAACTACAGGTGGTTGTCCATGCATAAGTGTTGCCACCGTGTTGAACAAGAACTTTGAGTTATGCTTGTTTTTGTTGATCAAATCAGAGTAATAGGTCCGCTTTGTAGCCAATAGTGCATGCTTATAGTCTAAGATAGCATCACGCCATGCAAGGTGGAATACTTCTAATTTTGAACGACGCCATTTCCGTTCTAGTCCTCTTGCTTTATGCTTGAGGTCATGCAGGTAATCATTGAACCAAGGTGACTGCGATTTGGGGGATCGCAGTTTCAACACAGGTGGTGCAATCATGTCGAGTGTAGTTTTGAGCACTGAGTTTAAACTAGCCACAAGTCTGTCTACTGACTGGGTATTTGTCAAAAGTGAGGCTAAGACATCAGGCAATTTAGCTTCTAGTTCAGTCTTAGTTGAGGAGGTGATGCATCGCCGTAATGATAAATAAGGTTGTTGTTCCACTAAACATGGCAGTGAAACTGTAAACTTAATAAGTGAGTGATCAGAGACCACTGATGTAAGAGGCATGATGTCAATATTCGTGACAGCAATACCACATGCGAGAACCAGATCCAGGGTATTTCCACTAATGTGCGTTGAATCCCGAATGCATTGCCGAAATCCTAATGCATCCACAATTTCCATAAATGATTTACAGAGGGGATCAGAAGGCTTATTTATATGAATGTTAAAGTCAGCAATGATCAGAATGTTATCTGCTCTCGCTGACAAGTTAGAAATGAATGCACCAAATTCATCTAAGAATTCAGAATATGAGCCAGGAGGCCTATGTACAGTGACAAAGTAATACGGCTGATTTTTATTCTTCTGACCTTGGCAATGCGTAATATCCTGAGCGGAGTGGAAAATCACATACTCAAACGAGTTATATTTGTGATCCCCAACCGCTAATAAGCTAAACCTAGATTTATAAATAAGAGCTACACCCCTGCCTTGCTTCACATCACAAGGGACGTGACTAAATTGCCAAGCTGCTTGGCAATTGCCCTGTAGCCCTTTCCAGCCTTGTGGAGGTCTACAATTTTGTCTCTGGTGTCTTTGGACAGCTCTTTGGTCTTAGCCATGTTAGTAGTTGGGGTCTTACTGATTGTGTGGGGTAGACAGGTGTCTTTATGCAGCTAACGACCTCAAATAGGTGCTTCTAATTTGGAATAAGAAGTGGACTGGAGGTGGACTTTCTGCTGATTGGCAGGTGTTGAAATACTTATTTGCAGCAGTAACATGCAAATAAATGATTAAAATTCATACATTGTCATTTCCGGATTAGTTTTTTTTTTTTTGGGGGGGGGGGGGGGGGATTATGTCTCTCCATGCTTTCTAAGTGGGAGAACTTGCGAAATCGCAGGGTGTTCAAATACTTATTTCCTCACTAGGGTATATGAAGGTATATCTAAATATCTAAAAAAAAAAGAAGAAGGGTGGAATAGAGTCGAACCACTTAGGTGTCTGGTCTTGAGAACCAGGGATGGTAGGTTGAAAAGGTTTTGATCACATGGGAACGCTCCCTACCCACCTAAATGGCTCAAGAAAATAGACATAATATATATAAGTGACATTTACACAATAAGGGTAATAAACAACAAATATACAATAAATATAGTTACTACATATTATCATATACTTATAAATGATATGCCAATGTGATTGGATAAAACTTCTTCTTTGTCTTTCGGCTGTTCCCGTTAGGGGTCGCCGCAGCAGATCAATAGTTTCCATCTCACCCTGTCCTCTGTATCTTCCTCTGTCACACCAACCACCTGCATGTCCTCTCTCAGCACATCCATGAACCTCCTCTTTGGTCTCCCTCTTCTCTTCCTGCCTGGTGGCTCCATCCTCAGCATCCTTCTCCCTATATACCCTGGGTCCCTCCTCTGCACATGTCCAAACCATCTCAATCTCGCCTCTCTGACTTTGTCTCCAAATCGTCCCACCTGAGCTGTCCCTCTGATATGTTCATTCCTAATCTTGTCCATTCTTGTCACTCCCAAAGAGAATCTCAACATCTTCAGCTCTGCCACCTCCAGCTCTGCCTCCTGTCTTTTTGTTAGTGCCACTGTCTCTAAACCATACAACATAGCTGGTCTCACTACTGTTTTGTAAACTTTCCCCTTCACTCTTGCTGATATTCTTCGGTCACAAATCACTCCTGCCACCTTTCTCCACCCAGTCCACCCTGCCTGTACTCTCTTCTTCACCTCTCTACCACACTCTCCATTACTTTGAACAGTTGACCCCAAATATTTAAACTCATCTACTTTCACCACTTCTATTCCTTGTAACTGCACTATTCCACTGGGCTCCCTCTCATTCACACACATGTACTCAGTCTTGCTTCTACTGACTTTCATTCCCCTTCTCTCCAAAGCATATCTCCACTTCTCCAGACTAGACTCAACTTGCTCTCTACTCTCACTACAGATCACAATGTCATCTGCAAACATCATAGTCCATGGGGACTCCTGTCTGATCTCATCTGTCAACCTGTCCATCACCACTGCAAACAAGAAAGGACTCAGAGCTGATCCTTGGTGTAATCCCACCTCCACCTTGAATGAGTCTGTCATTCCGACTGCGCATCTCACCGCTGTCACACTATTCTTGTACATGTCCTGCACTACCCTAACATACTTCTCTGCCACTCCAGAGTTCCTCATACAATGCCACAACTCTTCTCTTGGCACCCTATCATAAGCTTTTTCTAAGTCCACAAACACACAATGTAACTCTTCTGTCCTTCTCTGTACTTTTACAACAGTATTCTCAGAGCAAACATTGCATCTGTAGTGCTCTTTCTCGGCATGAAACCATATTGCTGCTCACAGATCTTCACCTGTTTTTCTAAGCCTAGCTTCTACTACTCTTTCCCATAACTTCATGCTGTGGCTGATCAGCGTTATGCCTCTGTAGTTACTGCAGCTCTGCACATCACCCTTGTTCTTGAAAATAGGAACCAGCACACTTCATCTCCACTCCTCAGGCATCCTCTCACTTTCCAAGATTTTATTAAACAATCTGGTTAGAAACTCTACTGCCATCTCTCCTAGACATTTCCATGCCTCCATTGGAATGTCATCTGGACCAACTGCCTTTCCACCCTTCATCCTCTTCATAGCAGCCCTTACTTCTTCCTTGCTAATCTCTTTTACTTCCTGATTTACTCTCACCACATCATCCAGCCTTTTCTCTCGCTCATTTTCTTTATTCATCAACTCTTCAAAATATTCCCTCCACCTTCTCAGCACACACTCCTCGCTTGTCAGCACATTACCATGTTCATCTTTTACCACCCTAACCTGCTGCACATCCTTTCCAGCTCTGTCCCTTTGTCTGGCCAATCAGTACAAGTCCTTTTCTCCTTCCTTACTATTCAACTTCTTGTACAGCTCACAATATGCCTTTTCCTTTGCTTTTGCCACTTCTCGCCTTACGCAGCATCTGCCCTTCCTGACGCAACCCTCCTCATTTATCCGGGCTTGGGACCGGCACTCAGAATGTACTGGCTGCACACCCTATGTGGCTGAGTTAATGTGATTGGATAAAACACTAAAGAATAAATAGCAATACACCCGTTTTGCAGGCGGGTAATATTTTTCATACCACCCGAGTAATAAGGCAATCTCGACAGCAGAGCGGCACCACGACGAAGAGGCGCAGTCAGAGGAACTGTGAAATACTGGTGAGTCACTATTAATAATTTCTTACAAGTCCAACCTCGTAGGTTGATCGTTAAAATTACATTTATTACTTCTAAAAGCCATCATAATTATTTATAGAAAAACATTCTATTTTTTTCTACTAAGGTTTGAACTTTGAGTGTTTACACAGGAGAGAAAAGTGAGAAAATGTTAACGCCTGTTTGAGAAAAGTGTATAAAGTGTGTAGTGAGGGGTTTTACAGCCTTAACACATCTATAATAATTGTAAAAAATAACGCTGACTACTTCGCGGATTCGCCTATCGCAGGTTATTTTTAGAACGTAACTCCCGCGATAAACGAGGGACCATACACCCTTCGGCCTCAGGGTGTATGGTTTTCTTCAGGGTGTATAAAGCCATATTCATTGGTGAACGACTTGATAACTGATAATATTATAGGAGTTAGCTACTAAAACCTAAATATTAGCTACTAAAACCTAAATATTCATACAGGAGAAGATTGTAGTTTACGTATACTTAGTCTATAGACTTGTAGTAAAATTAAATTATAGCTAGTTGGCGAAGCTATAAATATGGTTATTTTATTACAGAAACAGAAGCTATGATGTAATATGTTTTAGGTATCTATCTAAAATTCACCCTGCTAGCTTACTATAGGAAGACAAAATACATACTCTATATGCTGTCTAATGGAAACCCCAAACTTAGATACTATCTGTTGATATCTATTAAAGAACCCATAACTGAAGAATCATTAAAAATATATTAAAAATCACAAAAGTAAGCTAACTATAGCTGGAATAAGCTATACTGTAAGCTATATTACAAGCTCATGTTAACCACGACTCTGAGACATCATTCACAGCTAAAAGGAGTGTTGAACAATAAATTAGTGGTGATTAGTGGGTTTTTTGTGTTAATTTAAGAGAAGTTAAAACAGACCGGTCAAATTTAACCGGTAACACTAAAGTGGGGGGGTGAACACGGCAGGAGGGTTAATTCGGTGTTTTGCAGTTGTGAATCTCACGCCGTCTCACGGTATGTAACTCACGCGAGATTTCAGAGTTCCGGTGTCGCAGACCGAACGCCCCCTCCCCACCCCCGCCCTTACATTCGGTCCGCCTTTTGCATCTGCACATGCGTCATTTCAGACCACAACAGCACGTCTGAGAGTCTCTTCACCCAAAGCCATCAAATGGATTAATGGGATTATTAACCATCAGATGATAAAGGCAAAACCTCTTAAATCATTCTAAAGTCAGTTTTAATCAGAAACGAGGCCATTTTAATCAGAAACAAGGCAAAATTCCGTGACGCTTTGAAATGGCCGTGCAGTGAACGCATCAGCTAGCAGCTTGTTTAGCCACAGCGCTCTGATTGCTTCCACCGCCTTTTATGATGAAATAATGCTGAATTTATGTGGAAATGATTGTTGTCGAAAAAGCTTCAGATATATGTCACTGAAATAGATGATGACTGGAGTGCAGTTTGAAGCAGAAATGAGGTGATAATCTGTGAACCGTGTCATGAGGGGGACCCATTTTTAGGGGGACAGTTCAGTCGGCGACACCGGTGTCAGGAGCTCAGCACTCACAGCGTAAACACATCTCGTGAAGTCTGGACAATAAGACACATCAGGGCACAGCAGAAGTCCATCACAGGTGCTACACCTCCTCGAGATAACCCTCCCAACTTGAGAGAGCATAAAATCATCATAATCGCCCTTGAACTCGCTAAATTACACCATCCACATCCTCGCTTTGCCATTGTTTACATGCGCTGTGAGACAGCAGAACTCTGCTGGTGCATTCTGGGAAGTGCAGGCGGCCGCCAGGGGCATTATGGGAAACGCTGAAACACCGAATGGGACACTCTAAGGATTCAGAAAAATAAAGGTTAAAAGAGTTGTGTGGGGGGGGCGGGCAGTTGGAGTGGGGAGATGCACATATAACCATGTTGGCCCGCGGACTATTCACCTTATTCAGGAAGTCAGGGTGGGCAGCTCCATTTTGTCAAACAACTTCCGGTTTTGTCACTGCGTCGATGATTAGCTACGTGGGAACACAGTACGCTAGAAGTGTCCAACATGAGTAGCATTAATTGTTCAGTTCGTTAGTGCCACAACAACTGGAAGAAGAGGAAACTATCACTTTCACAATGATGTTTGAACATGGAAAGTAGAGATCTGAGTGCTGTGGATGAACATTTAACTTGTTCCCTCCTCCATTGAAAGATGTGGATCTCCGGTGCTCGCTAAAGGCGCTGAATTTGAAAAAATCCATGCAAATGTCCCTATGTCTGTTCTTTTATTTGTGGAGAAAAAACCCACATGACTGGATCTTTACCCAGAGAAATGGTTGGGCTACAACGCTCCGTGAAGAAGCCACAGCAGATGCTAGTGAGATAAATGGGTAAGCTGTGTTTGTAGCGTTAGCTGCTATCTAATTTACTCATTTTCTGCCGTTTGATACAACCAAACACTGCATGAAATAACACCATACGTATATTAACATTACGTAATCTTGGCATTACGGTGATACTACTTGTCAGGTAGCATTTTAATGGCACGAAGCTTGTAGTTCCTCATAGCCAAACCATTCACGCCGAGTGACAGAAAGTAGTTATTAATAATGAGGGCAACATTTTCATCTCATCTTCTCACTCACCAGAGTGGACGGATCCATCTAACAGAGCAACACTAATGTAATTAGTCCTGCTTTTACCTCCAAATAAAGCACATTTCACTCGTACTGTGAATAGAGGGCCTATTTTTCTGGGTTGAATTGGTTTGGTCTTGACTCTTGGTTGATGGTATTGGGGATTTGGTAATCTGTTGTTTCTTGAGTGCCAGAGATATGTTAGAAAAGGTCAAAGTCATCAGGTGCCCAGTTTCTGAAAAGGAGAAAAGAAGAAGAGAAGTAAGGAGCAAAGATATGCAGCTACATCTGTTATATGGGCCGCTGAAGAGGAGGTACTGCTGGCCCACCACCACCAAGGGCGCCCTGCTTGGAGTGCGGGCTCCAAGCACGAGAGGGCGCCAGACCCAGAAGAAGTGACAGCTGTCACTCATCACACCAGCAGTCACTCATCACACCACCTACATAAGCCGGACTGCAACTCCACCTCCCCGCTGAGAAATCAACTACCGAAGAGGGTAATTTTCTCTGCTGACTTAAATCGTTGAGTATTAATCTGAACTTCTTTTGCAGCCGTTATCCTGTGGTGTCTGCCTTATCTGTGGGATTGGCGTTTGGTGTGATCAGCGACGGCTTCGCTTCACACTCCAATCAGATAAGTGGTAACAGGAGCTGCTAGTGTGTTCCTACTTGGAGGTGGAGGTTCTCCCTCCTAACTGTGTACATCCTGTCTTGTTTCTGCCAGCAGTACCAGGGTCGACAGCCGAAGACAGAGGCCACCTGGGGACTCGGGACTTGGCGGCTCCGGTGTTCTTCAGGCCGTTGGTGGTGGAAGCCGTGTGGGACGCGGCTCATCTCTCGTCGGGGGTCTTCTATCTTCGAGCCTGCCACACGTCACCTGGTGTTAATTGTCTATTTATATTTTGTGTGAATTTAGTTGTGTGTTGTCACAACATTAAATTGTTACTTATTGGCTATTCATTGTCCGTTCCTTTGCACCCCTGTTGTGGGTCCGTGCTACGACACCTTCCCAACAGAATTTCTCGGCCATTCGTCATGGATTCCGAGGGGCGTCAACCCGAGCTTGAACGGCCAATGGAAGAGCCAGGAGCGCAGGCGTCAGCGGGAGGTGTGTTGAGTGAGCTGCAGCAGATCTTAACCGCCTTCACGGCTCGGCTGGATTTGGTGACCGAGCAGAATGTTCTCCTTAACCGGAGGGTGGAGCTCTCACTGCCGGGGTGGAAGCGCGTGATCAGGGCGCTGCTGCAGCCACTCCTCTTGTTGGTCCTGGGCCCGTACAGACGTTACACTGGTCGTTCAACGACCCCCCCCACCGTCCCCTGAGCCATACGGAGGCTGTGTCGAGACGTGCTCAGACTTCCTCATGCAGTGTTCCGCTCGTCTTTTCACAGCGTGCCTGTCATGTACGAGTCAGATGCCAGCCGAGTGGCTTATGTTATTAATCTGCCTTCAAGGAGAGGCACGCGCCTGGACTACGGCGCTTTGGGAGCAGAATTCACGGCTCCTAACGTCATATGCTGGGTTTGTACGGGAGTTCAAACAAGTTTTTGACCATCCCAACAGAGGCGAGACCGCTTCGAGCGTGCTGCTGTCAATGAGACAGGGGCGTCGGAGCGCAGCCGAGTATGCAGTCCGGCTGGAATAACGTTGCGCTCCGCGCCGCCTTCGTAAATGGACTGTCTCCGGTCCTGAAGGAGCACCTACTGCTAAGGAGGAACCGTGGATTTTGACGGGCTTGTCGATTGGTTATACGCTTAGACAACCGTTTTGAATGAGCATCGTCGGGAGCAGGCCGGGGGGCGTGACCGGGGCACGAGCCATCCCTCCCCCTTCCGGTTCCGAAAAGGTGACGTCGCCCCACGCTTCACTGCAGAGGGCTCCGTGTGGCTACAGCTCCCCCTGCTGAGGAGGCTATGGACACGAGCAGGGCCAAAGTAAAGACAAACGTCAGACAAAGGAGGCTGGCCCGCGGGGAGTGTTTTGTCTGCGGCTCTTGTGAGCATATGCAGAAGGGCTGCCCCAAACGGTCAAACTACAACGCCCGTCCTTAGAAACTGGGCTAAGGGTGGGCCATAACACGCAAGCGGGGAAACCCCGCAAATCTACACGAATCCCAGTAACGATCCTTTGTGGGGATCTAACTGTTAAACAATTTTCAGTTACTCACTTGTTGAAAGCCATCAAAAGCCGCCTGAATTTTACAAATGGTTTCAACACAGAGGTTTTTTCCTGTCGCGGCGCACAGAGATTCGTCGAGTCATCACGGAAACGACTGTGAATTTGCGCGCACATCTTTCATTACAAAATGTCCTTAAACAGTGGAATGTCCGCATAAAGTCCTCATGCCGGCCTCTTCTGAATCTTCTCTATTTCGCTCACGACGTCCTGGGTGAATTAAAGCCTTAAATTAGGATTTTTCAGGTCGAAACAGGCCGACGACGGTGCCTGGAAAGCTGCGCGACGTCCCGCTCCGTGGGAAGTCCTTACAGCGACAGAAACACCCCATATCTCTCATCAGCCGTTAAACTTTTCACCGAAAACCAGCTTAATTTCTCCAATAGTGTCCACTCGGATATTTCTCACAGGTCCAGAAAAATGTTGATAAAGCAACACGCGCCGTCCGCAGCGGCTATTCAGACAAAGAGATTCCGACGGGCGGGGTGGAGCACTCCTCACTCAAGGCCTGCCCACAGGGAAATGACGTCACCGACGCGTGAAAAACTCACGCATGCGCACGAGGGTTCAAGCATGTCTGACGTAAAAACATATGAATCAAATTCATTATTTTTTTGAAAAAAATAAAAAGGAACGCTTTTTCATCACAGACCTTGTATATATATATATATATCGATCTTTGGAGTGTGTGAATCGATCTGTGGGAATTAAAATGAGAATCGATTTAAAATCGGTGAATCGATCTTTTCAGCCCAGCACTAGTTTACTGCTACTGTTCCTCTCCTTCCTGTCCCCTGTCTTTCCTGTTGCTCCTCCTCCCCCTGAGTGAGGAGTTGTACAGTCTGATGGTCTGAGGGACAAAGGAGTTTTCAGTCTGTTGGTCCTGCTCTTGGGAAGGAGCAGTCTGTGGCTGAAAAGGCTCCTCTGGCTGCTGATGACGGTGTGCAGAGGGTGACTGACATCGTCCATAATATCCAGCAGTTTGTCCAGTGTTCTCTTCTCTGTCGTCGTCACTAGAGAGTCCAGCTTCCATGCCAACCACAAAGCCAGCCCGCCTGATCAGTTTGTCCATCTTGGATGTTTCCTTCTTGGATGTGCCGTCCACCAAAAGAGAACTCTGGCTACTACAGACTGGTAGAACATCCATTCTACCAGGGTGGGGGGGGGGTGTGAGATCCATCTATCTTTATTTGTTATTGCATCAAACCTGTTTGGATTTGAAGCTGCCTTGTTGTTACTGACTACAAGATGACAGATTTGACTTTTACATTCTCATAAATCAGCAAAGCCAATAATGAAAACAGTCACAGCACATAATGTGAGTCCAAATCCTTTCATAAGGCAGAGCACGCACACCGGAGAGAATTTAGAAATGTTTACCAAACTGTGCTCCCTCCATGTGGAGATGTGGAGATATCATATAGCCTGAAAACCAGCTTACACAAGGAAAAAGAAATTGGTGCCAGAGAATTTGAGGAGGCCTTCGCGTGCCTCAGCAGAGCAGAAGAAGTGACAAAATATGCACTAATGATTTTTGCAGAAGGTCAACGATGAAACGTACTTTAGTTCCAGGTCCAGCACAGCCATCCTAAGGTGCATAAAACTTTTAATCATGCATAAACAGACATTTGTTCCATCCAGATTAACACGTGGCTGCAGAAACTCTTTCACATGAGGCGATGTCACGTGCATACCAAAGTGCACACCTTAGAAAACACATTATTCTCACCAGCTGCCAAAGTTCAACAGGTCAACAGCAAAGCACGCTGCAGCACTTCAGCAAAATCAATACACGTCCCTGCACCAGGAACCTGCACTGAGAACAACGCAGTATGACATTTACTTAAAAAAGCTCAGTAACAATTTCCATATGGAAATTCTAAGTAAATTTAACAGGGAATATTCACTTGTTTTTGATACAAGTTGTTATTCACTTATCATTCATTGAGCCTGCTTCAAAAGTGCCCCGAATCGAATGAAATAAAGTTTTTGCGTAGTGGTTTCTGACCTTCGTACAGATTCTTCAAATGCAGTACAATGATGCCCAGTGGTGGGCACAGTTCAGCTGCCTGTCACTTGCTGATGACATCATCATTAAACGCAAAACGTGACTGACCGGTTGTCGCAGGGAGCATTGTGGGTAGTGTGGTTCAGGGTCACTTTGGACGTTACAGTGAGTTTATCGTCTGCTCAACACAAAAACAAAACCGACTAATTTTAAAATTATTTAATTTCTTTGTGGCTGACGGTATAATTTAATCATCAAGACTCGGTGGGGGAGACGAGCTTTCTCTGTACAGAGGGACTTTTCTTCACTGTTTAGACACTGTTTTGGATTTTTTTTTAAAGGACGCTTTATGTGGATTATTTCTTCAGATGAATCCCACTGAAACTAACAGGTAAGAATTTATATTTACTACGTGTATTTTATTCTGCCAATCAATGCATTAATGGATGTATTTTGGTTGTTTAAACTGCAGGGTTCAAAGCGTGTGAAAAAAGCAGCAGCTTTTTAGTTCGTAAATGACGGTGTATCTAATACCGATATAAGCTATAACTTCTAATACTGTGTTTTACTGCTTTTGAAAGATGATGACAGCGTCTGCGGTTTTATTTTTTATTCATTCATTTTTCGTGCATTCTTGTGTTTTGTGATCCTTGAATTTACCCAGCAGTGCCTGCAGTGCTTAAAGTGAAACTGGTTTATCAGAAGCCGACAGTGTAATCTGATGTGGCTGCATCCGAATCATTACTAATAGTTATCGGTTATTGGTTATCTGTAATAAAGATACATTTTTTAGCATTTTATCGGTTTAGCGTCATAAAAGAACTTTTCAGTTATTGGATTAATGGTTATCGACGCTAATGTTTTGGTTAGCTGTGCCCAGCACATTCACCTGCATTTTCTTTCCCAATTTGTGTTCCTAATTTCCATCCCGATTTCAAAATTGAGGAAATTGGATCCAGTTTTTAAAAACTCAAAAATATGTAGAAAAAGATCAACGTCTCAAAGCAACAGTTTTCATTTTAATTCACAGTCATCAAGAACAACCCAGGGGTCATCGACCGAACGGTCTCCCCTAAAAATCAGTCCACCCTGCCTTCAACTGCGCATGCGTTATTTCTGAGTGTCACCAGTGATTCATCGATTATCACCTTGTTTCTGCTTCAAACTGCACTCCAGTCATCATCTATCTCAGCGACAGATATCTGAAGCTTTTGTACAACAATCATTTCCACATAAATTCAGCATTATTTCATCATAAAAGGCGGAGGAAGCGATCAGAGCGCTGCAGCAGCACATCTGAGTCTGACATGCTGCTGCGCCTATGTCATTTTGGAGCATCAGTAGCGACTCACCGATTATCGCCTCGTTTCTGCTTAAAACTGACTTTAGATTGATTTACAGTTTTTTTTCAATTGCTAACAAGTGCTTACCCATACATTGGATACTTTTTCTAAACTCTTAACACAGAGTGACACCTAGGAAACACAATTGGCCAAATGGTTAATTTTCTTCTCAAAAGCACATACTGTTAAACAAATACTAAATCTTCATTTCAAAATAGAACACCCTTTCTCTGCACATACTAATGTTACCAAAACCAGGGTTCAAATACTGAGTACTTTTCACATTTAATAACTACATAGACATTTATGTTTCAGTTTTACATGTATTTGCATGCAAAACATGGAATCCACTGATTTACCCCAAATATCTTGGTTGTATGTTGACATGTAATAGTCACATTCAAAAGCATTTCAGTAAAAAGCAAAGAGTTTTACAAACGGTTTATTTTACTGTTGTAGGTATATTTGAAATACTGTATACACTGTGACAGAACACAAAGGTTTTACAGTATGAAAAAAACAAAAGAGCAATGCTTCCCAATAAACAAAATACAGCAAAATACCCAGATAAAGAGGGGAAACCAACCAAAAAAAAACAAATGTGCATCTAATCTCTACGGTCGTCTGGGTTTGGCCACATGTTTTCATCCACATCACATCTTATGTCCTCCAAGGCAATGCACCTGGGGTAAAACCGCTTTGAGTGGCGGATCCAGCCTTGACAATCCCACTGTAATGTCCCTACAGCCAGCTTCCATGGCATCTAGGAGGGTCATTTGATCGTGTGGCCGATGGTCATACACCTTCCACCTCCATGCCGAGAAGAATTCTTCGATTGGATTGAGGAAGGGTGAATATGGTGGAAGGAAGAGGTAACAGTCTTGGGTTCCCTGAACCAGGCTGTCACCGCCTGTGAGTGATGGAAAGCCACGTTATCCAAGTGATCACAAGGTCCTGATGTTCACCCTCATCATCCTCTTGTGGAACCAGGCGCTGGTGGAGGTCATTCAGGAATGCGAGGAGGCTCTGTGTTGTAAGGCCCCACCTGAGACCTGTGCAGGAGTAAACCTGTATGTGCAATGGCTGCGCACATAGTGATGTTGGCCCCCCTCTGCCCTGGTACATCAACTGTAGCCCTTTGTCCAATGACATTTCTTCCATGGCGATGCCTTTTTGCCAAATTGAAGCCGGCCTCGTCAACGTAGATGAAATCATGAGGAACCTGGTTGGCCTCCAATTCCATTACTCTCTGAAACAAAGTTCATGCAAATCAAATCATTACTGTATACCATACTGTATTGTAATCTACTGTGGTACTGTATTGTTCACAAAGTGCTCAGCAAACAGAACTGGACATAGAATTGAATATACTGTGTACCTGCACATACTGCCTTCGCAGCTCCTTCACTCTATCACTGTTCCTGTCAAATGGTACAGTGTAGAGCTGCTTCATGTGCACTCTGTGTTTTGCCAGTGTGCGTGTAATGGTGGTCAGGCTGATGCTGTTGATATTTTGAAAGAGTTCCTGGTCATCAACAATTCTGGCCTGAATTTCGCGCAGCTTTATTTCGTTGTTGGCAACAACCATTGCCACAATGGCCAGCTCTTGCTCATTGTTTAGGAGCTTTCCTCTTCCCCCAGAGCGAGGAAGGCGTTGCACCCTTTAGGGGGATAATACAAAACACCAAATTACTATATGACATTATTTACCAGTGAGAATAGAAACAATCCATGTAAAATTAAATACTTACCTGTTGGTTTGTTGAAATATGCGAACAATGCTGGCGACTGTTGATCATGGCAAATTGGGCTGCACCCTTTCACCTGCCTCTCTCAGTGACAGACCATGGTTTATCACGTGATCAATTACAGTGGCACGGATTTCATCAGTCACCACTGTTCTTGCAGGTCTTTGAATGCCTCCACCACGCATCCGTACCCCTCTACCATGCCCTCTCCTCTGGCCTGCTCTTCTTCCTGGGCCTGCACCTCTTCTTGCAACAGCCCTCATCCTTGCTTCTGCCCCTCTTCCTGCACCTACCCCTCTTCCTGGGCCCCTCACTCTCAGCCTTCCTCGTCCAGACATTCTCTTTCTACTTCCAAAAACATCAATCCACAAAGGCCTCCTTTTGTAAGTGTCTAAATTTAAGCCATACTATGATCAGCTGTGGTTGGTCCCATTTACCCAATAGAAGTGAGCTGTCAATTATTCAATTATTTGTCAATCAGCTGAGATATATTGTTTTGAACTGATACCATTGCTGAAGGAGGTGCTTTTATGCTGTATCTATGGTTTGGCACATTGTTTTTGCTATTGTGGGATGTTGTGTGTTAACAATTGTAAGAAATACAAAAATAATCTATAATTTTGTTAAGGGGCATATCTTGTCTGTTATGAAAATGTAAGCATTGTGGAAATGTGTTTATGACTGCAAATTGTGTGAAAATGTCATGAAATGTGTGAATGGTATGGCCACAAAAGTCTGATGTTTTGCTAATTGTGTGAAGAGTTTTGAAAATGTGTCAAATGGCTGGACGCACGCTTGTTAGCAACTGAAAAAAACTGTAAGAGGTTTTAATTTGTCATCTGATGGTTAATAATCACATTATTCCCTTTTATCACTTTGGGTGTCGAGAGTCAGACTCAGAGTCAGTCTCAGACACGTGCGCAGTGAAGGCAGGAAAAACAATTTTTAGAGGAGACGGTTTGGTCTGTGACACGGTACAGCTTTGATTTACACTGGTTTGTGTTCATCTTAAATACTGTCAAGAGGGTAAAACGGTGGTCTTTTCTAAATATCGCAAGTCTGACACCAATAAAAACACCTGTGGATGATATTATTTTTTGAGAAGTATCCAGGTTTGGTGAAATCACTTTTCTGGAAAGTACCCAGGTCTTGTGAGTTCAACTCTGGGTCATGGAAATTCACTATTCAGGGCTTTTGCAGGTGCAGGTCTTGTTTTATTTTTTCTTCCTGCTTTGGCCCTCTGTCAGAGGTTTCTTTGATCCTGTATTTTAAAAAAAACCCAAACCATAATAATTTTCCTCTGGTATGGTTAATTTGCAGTTGTGCTCAAAAGTTTACATACCCTGCTAATTTTTTTATTATTTTGGCCATTTTTCAGAGAATCTGAATGACTAGCTGAGTTCTCCATTCTACGCACGGGTAATAGAAAAGAATTTTAGCCATGTCATTGTATATTTCATGTCATTTTAGTTTAGGGACCAACCCTGTTGTGTCTGATGATTTGAGTACAAATTTAAATGGGTAGAAAGCATAGTACCATACTATGCCAGTATGCTAGCCATACGAAAGGGAAAATAAGTGCTTATTAGTCTGGACTTGAAAATCTTTACAGAATCTGACTGTTTTATTGACGCAAGGAGATCATTTCACAGAACAGGTGCACAATAAGAGAAAGCTCTGTGACCCACAAACCTTTTATTCACCACTAGGGACACAAAGTAGTCCTGCACCCTAAGAACGCAGAGCCCGGGCCGGTACGTAAGGTTTAATTAGGTCAGCTAAATAGGGAAGTGCCAGTCTGAGAAAAATTTTATAGGCTAGTAGCAGAACCTTAAAAGCTGATCTCACTGGGACAGGAAGCCAGTGAACAGATGTCAAAATGGGTGTAATGTGGTCAAACTTTCTACTTCCTGTCAAAAGTCTGGCAGCAGCATTTTGAACCAATTGGAGACCCCTAATGCTGGACTGCAGTAAACCAGAAAATAGAACATTGCAGTAGTTTACAAAAGCATATTTTACAAAAGCACATTTATCTGTAAACAACAACACACGACACACATCACATTAACGTGTTGGTTTACATAATGAATGACTGAACCAATCAGTGTTTAGCAGAGGCACTTTTACCCAGAATCCTTTGCGATCTGTCTGTGTTTGTTACAAAACCTCAGAATTAGTGCATTATTCAACATTAAAATATATGTTATATTTTAACTTTGTACAAATGACAGAATTGACATTAATGGAGTTATTCTATCAGTATTCACACAAAACCATAAGTCAGTATGACTTTATTTTCCAAGACCTCCGCCTGACCGGAGGGTTGTAATTAATAGATAACTGGCTTTGTGGCTGCGCTCAGCTTGCTTCTGTGGTGTAAGCTGTGTATTAAACAAGAGCTTCCAACAGAGGGCAGCATGTTCAAACATAGCAGCATGGGCTCATTGTTTGGGTCTTTTGTCGCTTTTGATGCTTCCAAAAGCGATCAAAACTCAATTTCAGCTTATTAGTAGTTGCAAATGTGCCAGAGACAATACTGGAATTTATCGGTTATCTGTAACTTACGATACATTTTTGGGTGGTTTATCTTTATCAAAGATAACTTTTCAGTTATCTGTTATCGAAGATAATTTTTTGGTTATCTGTGCCCACCACTGGTAATCAGGGAGTTTACAGCAAACACTTGTAGATGATGTTTAACACATTTTCACCATAGCAATGGCAATGTTTCAAAATGCTACCACAAGTGTCTGTGGAGGGATGCTAGAGTACATGGTCAAAGAGGCCGTGTAAAGGGCCTTTCACATAGCACACAGTGCGCTCTGAATATCGAAGATGGGCGGAGTTTTCTACATCACTGTGCTTCTGTTCGGGAGGCTGAATAAGTCTGAAAGTCGCCATGTGTGTGAAGACTCATGGGTTCCCGAATAAATAACTAAATAGAAAGGAAAGCACTCAGTCCACGAGTTGTAACCACAAGATCTTCAGCAAGATGCAGAAGAAGGAGTGATGTTGATCACCCTGCTGGGAGGAGATTTCTTCAGTAAGCCCGGTGAATCCTGGGAGGCAGAGCCAAAGCAGCCGGCCTGATGGAGCAGATACACTCAGAGTCCAACAGTCCCCATCTGGACATGTACACAGGTGCAGTTTGTCCAAAGGAGCTTCTACAAATTTGTCAAAGTGCACAAGTTGGAGTTGCCCATGCTGATAGAACAGGGAAACAATGTGTCAACAAATCGCTAGCTGTAGTAAGTCAAGTCAACCCTTACCAAAAAGTAGTACATGCAAGTATGTTTCAAGTATACTTCCAGTTTACTTTTTTATATATCAGTACTATTTTTTGGTAAGGGAAGTCAAGTCTGGAAACATGCTCTGGTGCTGCACTTTGCTGCATCCTCGGCAAAATGGGATGGTCCATCCCAACATCTCTAAAACAAACATCTATCAGCCATTGTCAGGTGAAACATGGGAACCCCTTTGGCCTTCTACAGCCACTGGGGTACTCAACACTCATGCACACAGAAACACTCCACACAGCCAAAATATCAAAGCTGATGGTTCCTCACAAAGCAAGTGATACTCTTCATCTTTGTCTTTTCAGAGGATCCTTGAGTATGGCTGGAATGACTCTGTGGCAAACGAACGGTTACTTAGGGAGACTGAGTACCAAAGACATCTCCTTAGGTCACTGGTTAGCAAGTCTCACACCCATAAGACAGGTAGCACCAGGCCCCTAAAAACTTGGGCCTTCATTCTCCAATAAAGATATTGGCATTGCTGATCTTTGTTGTTGCCATCCATCCATTTTCTTCCGCTTTATCCAGAGTCGGGTCGCGGGGGCAGTAGCTCAAGCAAAGCCACCCAGACCTCCCCATCCACACACACCTCCCCCAACTCCTCCGGGGAACCCCAAAGCGTTCCCAAGCCAGCCGAGAGTGTAGTCCCTCCAGTGTGTCCTGGGTCTTCCCCGGGGCCTCCTCCCGGCCTCCTCCCAATGGGATGTGCTCGGAACACCTCTCCAGCGAGGCGTCCAGGGGGCATCCACTCTCTGTATATACATCCTTGGCGGATGTAAGAAAAAACTAAGAAATCACATGTACATAAATATTCACCCTTTGCTCAATACTTGTTGATGCCTTTGGAAGCAATTACAGCCTCAAGTCATCTTGAATATGATGTCACAAGCTTGATGCACATATCTTTTGGAAGTTTTGCCCATTCCTCTTTGCAGCACCTCTCAAGCTCCATGGATGGGGAGTGTCAGTGCACAGCCATTTTCAGATCTCTCCAGAGATGTTCAATCTGATTCAGGTCTAGGCTCTGGTTGGACCACTCAAGGACATTCATAGAGTTGTCCTGAAGCCACTCCTTTGATATCTTGGCTGTGTGCTTAGGGTCATTATCCTGCTGAAAATGAACCATCACCCCAGTCTGAGGTCAAGAGTGCTCTGGAGCAGGTTTTCATCCAGGATGTCTCTGTACATTGCTGCATTCATCTTTCCCTCAATCCTGACTAGTCTCCCAGTTCCTGTCACTGAAAAACATCTCCACGGCATGATGCTGTCACCACCATGCTTCACTGCAGGGATGGTGCCTAGTTTCCTCCAAACATGGTGCCTGGCATTCATGCAAAAGAGTTCAATCTTTGTCTCATCAGACCAGAGAATTTTGTTTCTCATGGTCTGAGAGTCCTTCAGTGCTTTTTGGCAAACATCAGGTGGGCTTCCATGTGCCTTTTACTAAGGAGTGGCTTTTGTCTGGCCATACAGGCCTGATTGGTGGATTGCTGAAGAGATGGTTGTCCATCTGGAAGGTGCTCCTCTGACAGAGTGACCATCTGGTTCTTGGTCACCTCCTTGAGTAAGGCTCTTCTCTCCTGCTCACTCAGTTTAGATGGGTGGCCAGCTCAAGGAAGCGTCCTGGTGGATCCAGACTTATTCCATTTAGGGGTGGTGGAGGCCACTGCGCTCATTAGGACCTTCAAAGCAGGAAAAATGTTTCTGTACCCATCCCCAGATTTGTGCCTCAAGACCATACTGTCTCAGAGGTCTACAGACAATTCCTTTGACTTCATGATTGGTTTGTGCTCTGACATGCACTGTCAACTGTGGAACCCTATATGTAGACAGGTGAGTGTCTTTCCAAATCATGTCCAATCAACTGAATTTACCCCAGGTGGGCACCAATTAAGCTGTAGAAACATGTCAAGGATGATCAATGAAACTGATGCAACTGAGCTAAATTTTGACCTTCGTGGCAAAGGCTGTGAATACGTATGTACATGTTTTTTCTTAGTTTTTTATTTTTAAAAAATTAACAAAAAACTAAAAAAAAAAAAACTTTTTTCACATTGTCATTATGGGGTACTGTGTAGAATTTTGAGGGGGAAAATGAATTTTACCCATTTTGGAGTACAACTGTAACAAAACAAAATGTGGAAAAAGTGAAGAGCTGTGAATACTTTCCAGATGCACTGTACCTATTCAGTGAAGAAAGTAATCTATCAGACCCAAGAACAAACACACCCTCAACCTTTCTGAAGTCCTCATGAAATGACTTCCAGATAAGGTCATGTTGTGTGTTTAGGATTTTTATTTTTTTTTCAGATAAATGGTAATTAAAAGGTACATACAGATGCTGCAAGAGTTTTACATTGATAACTCACACACCACTGATGTCAGTGCACTGTTATGTACACCCAGCTAGAACATGGGGATTAATGACTTTGCTCAAGAACACCTTCACTTTTCCTGCATGAATGGGGAACATATGTATGACCCTCTGTAACCTAAAAGTTGCAATTTCCTCAAAATATCCTGCAGTTTCTCCACATCCACTTGTAACAATAACACCACCTACATCATAGACGACGTGAGCGAAGAATGAAGCTCTTTTGGAACCCTCCTGCAGCTGCTCACCTGACTTCCCGGCCCCTTGGCTTCCCAGCAGAGCCAGTTTTGATGTCGTTCATGACGACGTTCTGTCGGGTCCTGACTGAAATGATCCGTACAGTCCACAGCGCCTACAAAAACAGGACTGACCCTCCTCTCCTCCAGGGGCTGTGTCATTTTTTTAAACCCAAAGGGAGGGAGAGGAGAAGAGAACAAGCACAGCCCCCTCCACCTCTGTTTGTGTCTTTCAGGGGTTTTTTTTCTCCATCCATGTCTGTTGGCAAGTTCTCCCTATTTCTCCCACGCACACCTCTTTTATCTCCACCTCTGTCTTTCAACCAGCACAACGCTGTCTCTCTTTTTCCTCTCATTCCATCTGTTTTCTCGCTTGCCTCCCTTTCTTGTGCCCACAGTGAGGTTACTCTGCGGTCACTGTCTGGGAAAGCTATGAAGAGATTATACTGCCATCTATGAACAGTTGTGTGGTGGTTGACCCTCAGCCAGAACATTGTTTTGTTCAAGGGTGTTGTCCTTTAGTCCATCCATTCCGCGTCATTCTTTCTGAACAGGGGAGCTGGAGCCTATCCCAGCAGTTATAACAGTCCACAGGCCAAACATGGGTATGCCACTCATGTGCATGAGTCACATGCACACATGTGCACAGACACACATAAGTACATGTTGAAGCGTTTGGTCTCTGGTTTTCCATTTCTTTTTTCCATTTCATGTTCATTTGGGACACATTTTCAGTGCCTATTTGTATTTTCACTGCAGTTATTCATGAAAATTCAGTAAGGTATGTCTTCTATAATACAATCAAATTCTAAGGTAGAACTACAGTGAGGAAAATAAGTATTTGAACACCCTGCGATTTTGCAAGTTCTCCCACTTAGAAATCATGGAGGGATCTGAAATTTTCATCTTAGGTGCATGTCCACTGTGAGAGACATAATCTAAAAAAAAAATAAAAAATCCGGAAATCACAATGTATGATTTTTTAATAATTTATTTGTATGTTACTGCTGCAAATAAGTATTTCAACACCTGTGAAAATCAATGTTAATATTTGGTACAGTAGCCTTTGTTTGCAATTACAGAGGTCAAACGTTTCCTGTAGTTTCTCACCAGGTTTGCACACACTGCAGCAGAGATTTTGGTCCATTCCTCCATACAGATCTTCTCTAGATCAGCCAGGGTACTGGGCTGTCACTGAGAAACACGGAGTTTGAGCTCCCTCCAAAGATTTTCTATTGGGTTTAGGTCTGGAGACTGCTAGGCCACTCCAGAACCTTGATGTGCTTCTTACGGAGCCACTTCTTGGTTATCCTGGCTGTGTGCTTCGGGTCATTGTCATGTTGGAAGACCCATCCACGACCCAGCTTCAATGCTCTAACTGAGGGAAGGAGGTTGTTCCCCAAAATCTTGCAATACATGGCCCCTGTCATCCTCTCCTTAATACAGTGCAGTCATCCTGTGCCATGTGCAGAAAAAACACCTCCAAAGCATGATGCTTCCACCCCCATCATTCACAGTAGGGACGGTGTTTTTGGGATGGTACTCAGCATTCTTCTTCCTCCAACATGGCGAGTGGAATTAAGACCAAAAAGTTCTATTTTGTTCTCATCTGACCACATAACTTTCTCCCATGACTCCTCTGGATCATCCAAATGGTCATGGGCAAACTTAAGACGGGCCTGGACATGTGCTGATTTAAGCAGGGGAACCTTCTGTGCCATGCATGATTTTAACCCATGACAACTTAGTGTATTACCCACAGTAACCATGGAAACAGTGGTGCCAGCTCTCTTCAGGTCATTGACCAGCTCCTCCCGTGCAATTCTGGGCTGATTCTTCACCTTTCTTAGGATCATTGATACACCACGAGGTGGGATCTTGCATGGAGCCCCAGTCTGAGGGACACTGACAGTCATGTTTAGCTTCTTCCATTTTCTAATAATTGCTCCAACAGTTGATCTTTTTTCATCAAGCTTTCAATTTTTCAATTTATTTCCTTATATAGCACCAA
Organism: Thalassophryne amazonica; assembly: GCF_902500255.1. NCBI lineage: Eukaryota > Metazoa > Chordata > Actinopteri > Batrachoidiformes > Batrachoididae > Thalassophryne > Thalassophryne amazonica. The sequence continues at coordinate 22,213,163 of NC_047110.1, read as the reverse complement.
ATCACAACAGCGTTGTCTCAGGGCGCTTCACACAGGTAAGGTCTACCTTACCAACCCCCAGAGCAACAGTGGTAAGGAAAAACTCCCTCTGAGGAAGACACCTCAAGCAGACCAGACTCAAAGGGGTGACCCTCTGCTTGGGCCATGCTACAGACATAAATTACAGAAATAATTCACAGAACAATTCATGGATGAATATACAAGAATTACTATTGGTGCACAGGACAAGAGGATCGCCAACACAAACACAACTCCCATCTCTGGATGGAGCTGCACCTTAAACAGAGAAAAAACAGAATCAGGCATCAGAAAGACAAAAAAATACTGTATAATTTGCCAGCATTAATCAACAGGAAAAACAGAAGAAATACTAAGGTGATCGCCGGCCACTAGCCCTAAGCGTCACTAAAAGACCCAGAATTTAGGTAAAGTTGAGGCCGCGGCCCGCTCCAATTACTAATAACATGAATTAAAAGAGTAAAAAGCGTAAAACAAAAGTGCACCAGTATGCTAGCCATATGAAAAGGGAAAATAAGTGCGTCTTAAGTCTGGACTTGAAAGTCTCCACAGAATCTGATTGTTTTATTGACGCAGGGAGATCATTCCACAGAACAGGGGCACGATAAGAGAAAGCTTTGTGACCCGCAGACTTCTTATTCACCCTAGGGACACAAAGTAGTCCTGCACCCTGAGAACATAAAGCCCGGGCCGGTACGTAAGGTTTAATTAGGTCAGCTAGGTAGGGAGGTGCCAGTCCAGGAATAATTTTATAGGTTAGTAGTAGAACCTTAAAATCTGATCTCACTGGGACAGGAAGCCAGTGAAGAGACGCCAAAATGGGTGTAATGTGGTCAAACTTTCTGCTTCGTGTCAAAAGTCTGGCTGCAGCATTCTGAACCAATTGGAGACCCCTAATGCTAGACTGCGTAAACCAGAAAATAGAACATTGCAGTAGTCCAATCTAGAAGAGATGAACGCGTGGATCAGGGTCTCAGCTTCAGCCATAGACAGGATGGGCCGAATCTTCGCTATATTTCGCAGGTGGAAGAAAGCAGTCCTAGTAATATTTCTAATATGGAGACCAAAGGACAACGAAGGATCAAAAATTACCCCAAGGTTCCTCACTTTGTCAGTGTGATGTATGACACACGAGCCTAGGCTGAATGTTAACTGGTCAAATTGATGCTGATGTCTCACTGGACCAAGAACCATCATTTCAGTCTTTTTAGAGTTTAAAAGTAGGAAGTTTCTAGACATCCAACTTCTCACTGATGCAAGGCAATCGTCTAAGGATTTTATGTGAACGGGATTACCAGCAGTTATCGGCATATATAACTGAGTATCATCTGCATAGCAGTGAAAGGTAATCCCAAATGCCGCAATATGTGCCCAAGGGGTGCTATATAAAGGGAGAAAAGCAGGGGGCCTAAGACAGACCCCTGAGGAACCCCAAATTTCATGTCACTAAGGTTAGAGGTAGTGTTACTGTACAAAACACAGTGAGAACGACTGGTCAAGTATGATGTCAGCCATGCAAGGACACTCCCAGTAATCCCAAAATGATTTTCCAGCCTATCAATCAATCAATCAATTTTATTTATATAGCGCCAAATCACAACAAACAGTTGCCCCAAGGTGCTTTATATTGTAAGGCAAGGCCATACAATAATTACGTAAAAACCCCAATGGTCAAAACGACCCGCTGTGAGCAAGCACTTGGCGACAGTGGGAAGGAAAAACTCCCTTTTAACAGGAAGAAACCTCCAGCAGAACCAGGCTCAGGGAGGGGCAGTCTTCTGCTGGGACTGGTTGGGGCTGAGGGAGAGAACCAGGAAAAAGACATGCTGTGGAGGGGAGCAGAGATCAATCACTAATTATTAAATGCAGAGTGGTGCATACAGAGCAAAAAGAGAAAGAAACACTCAGTGCATCATGGAACCCCCCAGCATCTAAATCTATAGCAGCATAACTAAGGGATGGTTCAGGGTCACCCGATCCAGCCCTAACTATAAGCTTTAGCAAAAAGGAAAGTTTTAAGCCTAATCTTAAAAGTAGAGAGGGTGTCTGTCTCCCTGATCCGAATTGGGAGCTGGTTCCAGAGGAAAGGAGCCTGAAAGCTGAAGGCTCTGCCTCCCATTCTACTCTTACAAACCCTAGGAACTACAAGTAAGCCTGCAGTCTGAGAGTGAAGCGCTCTATTGGGGTGATATGGTACTATGAGGTCCCTAAGATAAGATGGGACCTGATTATTCAAAACCTTATAAGTAGGAAGAAGAATTTTAAATTCTATTCTAGAATTAACAGGAAGCCAATGAAGAGAGGCCAATATGGGTGAGATATGCTCTCTCCTTCTAGTCCCCGTCAGTACTCTAGCTGCAGCATTTTGAATTAACTGAAGGCTTTTCAGGGAACTTTTAGGACAACCTGATAATAATGAATTACAATAGTCCAGCCTAGAAGAAATAAATGCATGAATTAGTTTTTCAGCATCACTCTGAGACAAGACCTTTCTAATTTTAGAGATATTGCGTAAATGCAAAAAAGCAGTCTTACATATTTATTTAATATGCGCTTTGAATGACATATCCTGATCAAAAATGACTCCAAGATTTCTCACAGTATTACTAGAGGTCAGGGTAATGCCATCCAGAGTAAGGATCTGGTTAGACACCATGTTTCTAAGATTTGTGGGGCCAAGTACAATAACTTCAGTTTTATCTGAGTTTAAAAGCAGGAAATTAGAGGTCATCCATGTCCTTATGTCTGTAAGACAATCCTGCAGTTTAGCTAATTGGTGTGTCCTCTGGCTTCATGGATAGATAAAGCTGGGTATCATCTGCGTAACAATGAAAATTTAAGCAATGCTGTCTAATAATACTGCCTAAGGGAAGCATGTATAAAGTGAATAAAATTGGTCCTAGCACAGAACCTTGTGGAACTCCATAATTAACCTTAGTCTGTGAAGAAGATTCCCCATTTACATGAACAAATTGTAATCTATTAGATAAATATGATTCAAACCACCGCAGCGCAGTGCCTTTAATACCTATGGCATGCTCTAATCTCTGTAATAAAATTTTATGGTCAACAGTATCAAAAGCAGCACTGAGGTCTAACAGAACAAGCACAGAGATGAGTCCACTGTCTGAGGCCATAAGAAGATCATTTGTAACCTTCACTAATGCTGTTTCTATACTATAATGAATTCTAAAACCTGACTGAAACTCTTCAAATAGACCATTCCTCTGCAGATGATCAATTAGCTGTTTTACAACTACCCTTTCAAGAATTTTTGAGAGAAAAGGAAGGTTGGAGATTGGCCTATAATTAGCTAAGATAGCTGGGTCAAGTGATGGCTTTTTAAGTAATGGTTTAATTACTGCCACCTTAAAAGCCTGTGGTACATAGCCAACTAATAAAGATAGATTGATCATATTTAAGATCGAAGCATTAAATAATGGTAGGGCTTCCTTGAGCAGCCTGGTAGGAATGGGGTCTAATAGACATGTTGATGGTTTGGATGAAGTAACTAATGAAAATAACTCAGACAGAACAATCCAGGCTAAGTGAAGATCTTCTAAATTAGTGAGATGCCATTTCCTCTCCAACTTACGGGTTATCTGCTTTAAACTGCGAGTTTGTGAGTTATACCATAGAGTCAGGCACTTCTGATTTAAAGCTCTCTTTTTCAGAGGAGCTACAGCATCCAAAGTTGTCTTCAATGAGGATGTAAAACTATTGATGAGATACTCTACCTCACTTACAGAGTTTAGGTAGCTACTCTGCACTGTGTTGGTATATGGCATTAGAGAACATAAAGAAGGAATCATATCCTTAAACCTAGTTACAGCGCTTTCTGAAAGACTTCAAAGCCTATCAAGTAGAATATGATGATCCACTGTATCAAATGCAGCACTGAGATCTAACAGCAACAGAACCGTAGTGGTGTCCGAATCCATTGTAAGCATAAGATCATTCACTACTTTAGTGAGAGCCGTTTCTGTGGAATGATATTTTCTAAAAGCAGACTGCAGCGGCTCAAAGAGATTATTCTCAGTAAGATAGTCTACAAGCTGCCGTGACACCACTTTTTCCAGAATTTTAGAGCAAAATGATAGATTTGATATCGGCCGATAGTTTTTCAATACACTAGGGTCAAGATTAGGTTTCTTAAGTAATGGTTTAATCACTGCAGATTTGAAACATTTAGGAACAGATCCAGAAGTTAAAGAAAGATTAATAATTTCCAGCACAATCGGCCCAAGAGTGGGCCACAGGTCCTTAAACAGTTTTGTTGCTATAGGATCAAATAAACAGGTTGTGCTTTTTGTTGATGTTACGAGTTTCGTCAGCATGTCTAGAGAGATACCATCAAATTCTGTAAATCTAGGTAATACCTCAGTAGTGGCGCCCACCTCATTAGCAGGGTGTAGTGGCTGGATTAAGGCATGCTGGGATATGTTCAACCTGATGTCATCTATTTTCTTCTCAAAGTAATCCAGGAAATCTTGTGCTGTAAAAGGAGAGCGAACTACAGGTGGTTGTCCATGCATAAGTGTTGCCACCGTGTTGAACAAGAACTTTGAGTTATGCTTGTTTTTGTTGATCAAATCAGAGTAATAGGTCCGCTTTGTAGCCAATAGTGCATGCTTATAGTCTAAGATAGCATCACGCCATGCAAGGTGGAATACTTCTAATTTTGAACGACGCCATTTCCGTTCTAGTCCTCTTGCTTTATGCTTGAGGTCATGCAGGTAATCATTGAACCAAGGTGACTGCGATTTGGGGGATCGCAGTTTCAACACAGGTGGTGCAATCATGTCGAGTGTAGTTTTGAGCACTGAGTTTAAACTAGCCACAAGTCTGTCTACTGACTGGGTATTTGTCAAAAGTGAGGCTAAGACATCAGGCAATTTAGCTTCTAGTTCAGTCTTAGTTGAGGAGGTGATGCATCGCCGTAATGATAAATAAGGTTGTTGTTCCACTAAACATGGCAGTGAAACTGTAAACTTAATAAGTGAGTGATCAGAGACCACTGATGTAAGAGGCATGATGTCAATATTCGTGACAGCAATACCACATGCGAGAACCAGATCCAGGGTATTTCCACTAATGTGCGTTGAATCCCGAATGCATTGCCGAAATCCTAATGCATCCACAATTTCCATAAATGATTTACAGAGGGGATCAGAAGGCTTATTTATATGAATGTTAAAGTCAGCAATGATCAGAATGTTATCTGCTCTCGCTGACAAGTTAGAAATGAATGCACCAAATTCATCTAAGAATTCAGAATATGAGCCAGGAGGCCTATGTACAGTGACAAAGTAATACGGCTGATTTTTATTCTTCTGACCTTGGCAATGCGTAATATCCTGAGCGGAGTGGAAAATCACATACTCAAACGAGTTATATTTGTGATCCCCAACCGCTAATAAGCTAAACCTAGATTTATAAATAAGAGCTACACCCCTGCCTTGCTTCACATCACAAGGGACGTGACTAAATTGCCAAGCTGCTTGGCAATTGCCCTGTAGCCCTTTCCAGCCTTGTGGAGGTCTACAATTTTGTCTCTGGTGTCTTTGGACAGCTCTTTGGTCTTAGCCATGTTAGTAGTTGGGGTCTTACTGATTGTGTGGGGTAGACAGGTGTCTTTATGCAGCTAACGACCTCAAATAGGTGCTTCTAATTTGGAATAAGAAGTGGACTGGAGGTGGACTTTCTGCTGATTGGCAGGTGTTGAAATACTTATTTGCAGCAGTAACATGCAAATAAATGATTAAAATTCATACATTGTCATTTCCGGATTAGTTTTTTTTTTTTTGGGGGGGGGGGGGGGGGATTATGTCTCTCCATGCTTTCTAAGTGGGAGAACTTGCGAAATCGCAGGGTGTTCAAATACTTATTTTCCTCACTAGGGTATATGAAGGTATATCTAAATATCTAAAAAAAAAAGAAGAAGGGTGGAATAGAGTCGAACCACTTAGGTGTCTGGTCTTGAGAACCAGGGATGGTAGGTTGAAAAGGTTTTTGATCACATGGGAACGCTCCCTACCCACCTAAATGGCTCAAGAAAATAGACATAATATATATAAGTGACATTTACACAATAAGGGTAATAAACAACAAATATACAATAAATATAGTTACTACATATTATCATATACTTATAAATGATATGCCAATGTGATTGGATAAAACTTCTTCTTTGTCTTTCGGCTGTTCCCGTTAGGGGTCGCCGCAGCAGATCAATAGTTTCCATCTCACCCTGTCCTCTGTATCTTCCTCTGTCACACCAACCACCTGCATGTCCTCTCTCAGCACATCCATGAACCTCCTCTTTGGTCTCCCTCTTCTCTTCCTGCCTGGTGGCTCCATCCTCAGCATCCTTCTCCCTATATACCCTGGGTCCCCTCCTCTGCACATGTCCAAACCATCTCAATCTCGCCTCTCTGACTTTGTCTCCAAATCGTCCCACCTGAGCTGTCCCTCTGATATGTTCATTCCTAATCTTGTCCATTCTTGTCACTCCCAAAGAGAATCTCAACATCTTCAGCTCTGCCACCTCCAGCTCTGCCTCCTGTCTTTTTGTTAGTGCCACTGTCTCTAAACCATACAACATAGCTGGTCTCACTACTGTTTTGTAAACTTTCCCCTTCACTCTTGCTGATATTCTTCGGTCACAAATCACTCCTGCCACCTTTCTCCACCCAGTCCACCCTGCCTGTACTCTCTTCTTCACCTCTCTACCACACTCTCCATTACTTTGAACAGTTGACCCCAAATATTTAAACTCATCTACTTTCACCACTTCTATTCCTTGTAACTGCACTATTCCACTGGGCTCCCTCTCATTCACACACATGTACTCAGTCTTGCTTCTACTGACTTTCATTCCCCTTCTCTCCAAAGCATATCTCCACTTCTCCAGACTAGACTCAACTTGCTCTCTACTCTCACTACAGATCACAATGTCATCTGCAAACATCATAGTCCATGGGGACTCCTGTCTGATCTCATCTGTCAACCTGTCCATCACCACTGCAAACAAGAAAGGACTCAGAGCTGATCCTTGGTGTAATCCCACCTCCACCTTGAATGAGTCTGTCATTCCGACTGCGCATCTCACCGCTGTCACACTATTCTTGTACATGTCCTGCACTACCCTAACATACTTCTCTGCCACTCCAGAGTTCCTCATACAATGCCACAACTCTTCTCTTGGCACCCTATCATAAGCTTTTTCTAAGTCCACAAACACACAATGTAACTCTTTCTGTCCTTCTCTGTACTTTTACAACAGTATTCTCAGAGCAAACATTGCATCTGTAGTGCTCTTTCTCGGCATGAAACCATATTGCTGCTCACAGATCTTCACCTGTTTTCTAAGCCTAGCTTCTACTACTCTTTCCCATAACTTCATGCTGTGGCTGATCAGCGTTATGCCTCTGTAGTTACTGCAGCTCTGCACATCACCCTTGTTCTTGAAAATAGGAACCAGCACACTTCATCTCCACTCCTCAGGCATCCTCTCACTTTCCAAGATTTTATTAAACAATCTGGTTAGAAACTCTACTGCCATCTCTCCTAGACATTTCCATGCCTCCATTGGAATGTCATCTGGACCAACTGCCTTTCCACCCTTCATCCTCTTCATAGCAGCCCTTACTTCTTCCTTGCTAATCTCTTTTACTTCCTGATTTACTCTCACCACATCATCCAGCCTTTTCTCTCGCTCATTTTCTTTATTCATCAACTCTTCAAATATTCCCTCCACCTTCTCAGCACACACTCCTCGCTTGTCAGCACATTACCATGTTCATCTTTTACCACCCTAACCTGCTGCACATCCTTTCCAGCTCTGTCCCTTTGTCTGGCCAATCAGTACAAGTCCTTTTCTCCTTCCTTACTATTCAACTTCTTGTACAGCTCGCAATATGCCTTTTCCTTTGCTTTTGCCACTTCTCGCCTTACGCAGCATCTGCCCTTCCTGACGCAACCCTCCTCATTTATCCGGGCTTGGGACCGGCACTCAGAATGTACTGGCTGCACACCCTATGTGGCTGAGTTAATGTGATTGGATAAAACACTAAAGAATAAATAGCAATACACCCGTTTTGCAGGCGGGTAATATTTTTCATACCACCCGAGTAATAAGGCAATCTCGACAGCAGAGCGGCACCACGACGAAGAGGCGCAGTCAGAGGAACTGTGAAATACTGGTGAGTCACTATTAATAATTTCTTACAAGTCCAACCTCGTAGGTTGATCGTTAAAATTACATTTATTACTTCTAAAAGCCATCATAATTATTTATAGAAAAACATTCTATTTTTTTCTACTAAGGTTTGAACTTTGAGTGTTTACACAGGAGAGAAAAGTGAGAAAATGTTAACGCCTGTTTGAGAAAAGTGTATAAAGTGTGTAGTGAGGGGTTTTACAGCCTTAAAACATCTATAATAATTGTAAAAAATAACGCTGACTACTTCGCGGATTTCGCCTATCGCAGGTTATTTTTAGAACGTAACTCCCGCGATAAACGAGGGACCATACACCCTTCGGCCTCAGGGTGTATGGTTTTCTTCAGGGTGTATAAAGCCATATTCATTGGTGAACGACTTGATAACTGATAATATTATAGGAGTTAGCTACTAAAACCTAAATATTAGCTACTAAAACCTAAATATTCATACAGGAGAAGATTGTAGTTTACGTATACTTAGTCTATAGACTTGTAGTAAAATTAAATTATAGCTAGTTGGCGAAGCTATAAATATGGTTATTTTATTACAGAAACAGAAGCTATGATGTAATATGTTTTAGGTATCTATCTAAAATTCACCCTGCTAGCTTACTATAGGAAGACAAAATACATACTCTATATGCTGTCTAATGGAAACCCCAAACTTAGATACTATCTGTTGATATCTATTAAAGAACCCATAAACTGAAGAATCATTAAAAATATATTAAAAATCACAAAAGTAAGCTAACTATAGCTGGATAAGCTATACTGTAAGCTATATTACAAGCTCATGTTAACCACGACTCTGAGACATCATTCACAGCTAAAAGGAGTGTTGAACAATAAATTAGTGGTGATTAGTGGGTTTTTGTGTTAATTTAAGAGAAGTTAAAACAGACCGGTCAAATTTAACCGGTAACACTAAAGTGGGGGGGTGAACACGGCAGGAGGGTTAATTCGGTGTTTTGCAGTTGTGAATCTCACGCCGTCTCACGGTATGTAACTCACGCGAGATTTCAGAGTTCCGGTGTCGCAGACCGAACGCCCCCTCCCCACCCCCGCCCTTACATTCGGTCCGCCTTTTGCATCTGCACATGCGTCATTTCAGACCACAACAGCACGTCTGAGAGTCTCTTCACCCAAAGCCATCAAATGGATTAATGGGATTATTAACCATCAGATGATAAAGGCAAAACCTCTTAAATCATTCTAAAGTCAGTTTTAATCAGAAACGAGGCCATTTTAATCAGAAACAAGGCAAAATTCCGTGACGCTTTGAAATGGCCGTGCAGTGAACGCATCAGCTAGCAGCTTGTTTAGCCACAGCGCTCTGATTGCTTCCACCGCCTTTTATGATGAAATAATGCTGAATTTATGTGGAAATGATTGTTGTCGAAAAGCTTCAGATATATGTCACTGAAATAGATGATGACTGGAGTGCAGTTTGAAGCAGAAATGAGGTGATAATCTGTGAACCGTGTCATGAGGGGGACCCATTTTTAGGGGGACAGTTCAGTCGGCGACACCGGTGTCAGGAGCTCAGCACTCACAGCGTAAACACATCTCGTGAAGTCTGGACAATAAGACAACATCAGGGCACAGCAGAAGTCCATCACAGGTGCTACACCTCCTCGAGATAACCCTCCCAACTTGAGAGAGCATAAAATCATCATAATCGCCCTTGAACTCGCTAAATTAACACCATCCACATCCTCGCTTTGCCATTGTTTACATGCGCTGTGAGACAGCAGAACTCTGCTGGTGCATTCTGGGAAGTGCAGGCGGCCGCCAGGGGCATTATGGGAAATGCTGAAACACCGAATGGGACACTCTAAGGATTCAGAAAAATAAAGGTTAAAAGAGTTGTGTGGGGGGGGCGGGCAGTTGGAGTGGGGAGATGCACATATAACCATGTTGGCCCGCGGACTATTCACCTTATTCAGGAAGTCAGGGTGGGCAGCTCCATTTTGTCAAACAACTTCCGGTTTGTCACTGCGTCGATGATTAGCTACGTGGGAACACAGTACGCTAGAAGTGTCCAAACATGAGTAGCATTAATTGTTCAGTTCGTTAGTGCCACAACAACTGGAAGAAGAGGAAACTATCACTTTCACAATGATGTTTTGAACATGGAAAGTAGAGATCTGAGTGCTGTGGATGAACATTTAACTTGTTCCCTCCTCCATTGAAAGATGTGGATCTCCGGTGCTCGCTAAAGGCGCTGAATTTGAAAAAATCCATGCAAATGTCCCTATGTCTGTTCTTTTTATTTTGTGGAGAAAAAACCCACATGACTGGATCTTTACCCAGAGAAATGGTTGGGCTACAACGCTCCGTTGAAGAAGCCACAGCAGATGCTAGTGAGATAAATGGGTAAGCTGTGTTTGTAGCGTTAGCTGCTATCTAATTTACTCATTTTCTGCCGTTTGATACAACCAAACACTGCATGAAATAACACCATACGTATATTAACATTACGTAATCTTGGCATTACGGTGATACTACTTGTCAGGTAGCATTTTAATGGCACGAAGCTTGTAGTTCCTCATAGCCAAACCATTCACGCCGAGTGACAGAAAGTAGTTATTAATAATGAGGGCAACATTTTCATCTCATCTTCTCACTCACCAGAGTGGACGGATCCATCTAACAGAGCAACACTAATGTAATTAGTCTGCTTTTACCTCCAAATAAAGCACATTTCACTCGTACTGTGAATAGAGGCCTATTTTTCTGGGTTGAATTGGTTTGGTCTTGACTCTTGGTTGATGGTATTGGGGATTTGGTAATCTGTTGTTTCTTGAGTGCCAGAGATATGTTAGAAAAGGTCAAAGTCATCAGGTGCCCAGTTTCTGAAAAGGAGAAAAGAAGAAGAGAAGTAAGGAGCAAAAGATATGCAGCTACATCTGTTATATGGGCCGCTGAAGAGGAGGTACTGCTGGCCCACCACCACCAGAGGGCGCCCTGCTTGGAGTGCGGGCTCCAAGCACGAGAGGGCGCCAGACCCAGAAGAAGTGACAGCTGTCACTCATCACACCAGCAGTCACTCATCACACCACCTACATAAGCCGGACTGCAACTCCACCTCCCCGCTGAGAAATCAACTACCGAAGAGGTAATTTTCTCTGCTGACTTAAATCGTTGAGTATTAATCTGAACTTCTTTTGCAGCCGTTATCCTGTGGTGTCTGCCTTATCTGTGGGATTGGCGTTTGGTGTGATCAGCGACGGCTTCGCTTCACACTCCAATCAGATAAGTGGTAACAGGAGCTGCTAGTGTGTTCCTACTTGGAGGTGGAGGTTCTCCCTCCTAACTGTGTACATCCTGTCTTTGTTTCTGCCAGCAGTACCAGGGTCGACAGCCGAAGACAGAGGCCACCTGGGGACTCGGGACTTGGCGGCTCCGGTGTTCTTCAGGCCGTTGGTGGTGGAAGCCGTGTGGGACGCGGCTCATCTCTCGTCGGGGGTCTTCTATCTTCGAGCCTGCCCACACGTCACCTGGTGTTAATTGTCTATTTATATTTTGTGTGAATTTAGTTGTGTGTTGTCACAACATTAAATTGTTACTTATTGGCTTATTCATTGTCCGTTCCTTTGCACCCCCTGTTGTGGGTCCGTGCTACGACACCTTCCCAACAGAATTTCTCGGCCATTCGTCATGGATTCCGAGGGGCGTCAACCCGAGCTTGAACGGCCAATGGAAGAGCCAGGAGCGCAGGCGTCAGCGGGAGGTGTGTTGAGTGAGCTGCAGCAGATCTTAACCGCCTTCACGGCTCGGCTGGATTTGGTGACCGAGCAGAATGTTCTCCTTAACCGGAGGGTGGAGGCTCTCACTGCCGGGGTGGAAGCGCGTGATCAGGGCGCTGCTGCAGCCACTCCTCTTGTTGGTCCTGGGCCCGTAACAGACGTTACACTGGTCGTTCAACGACCCCCCCCACCGTCCCCTGAGCCATACGGAGGCTGTGTCGAGACGTGCGCAGACTTCCTCATGCAGTGTTCGCTCGTCTTTTCACAGCGTCCTGTCATGTACGAGTCAGATGCCAGCCGAGTGGCTTATGTTATTAATCTGCTTCAAGGAGAGGCACGCGCCTGGACTACGGCGCTTTGGGAGCAGAATTCACGGCTCCTAACGTCATATGCTGGGTTTGTACGGGAGTTCAAACAAGTTTTTGACCATCCCAACAGAGGCGAGACCGCTTCGAGCGTGCTGCTGTCAATGAGACAGGGGCGTCGGAGCGCAGCCGAGTATGCAGTCCGGCTGGAATAACGTTGCGCTCCGCGCCGCCTTCGTAAATGGACTGTCTCCGGTCCTGAAGGAGCACCTACTGGCTAAGGAGGAACCGTGGGATTTTGACGGGCTTGTCGATTTGGTTATACGCTTAGACAACCGTTTGAATGAGCATCGTCGGGAGCAGGCCGGGGGGCGTGACCGGGCACGAGCCATCCCTCCCCCTTCCGGTTCCGAAAAGGTGACGTCGTCCCCACGCTTCACTGCCAGAGGGCTCCGTGTGGCTACAGCTCCCCCTGCTGAGGAGGCTATGGACACGAGCAGGGCCAAAGTAAAGACAAACGTCAGACAAAGGAGGCTGGCCCGCGGGGAGTGTTTTGTCTGCGGCTCTTGTGAGCATATGCAGAAGGGCTGCCCCAAACGGTCAAACTACAACGCCCGTCCTTAGAAACTGGGCTAAGGGTGGGCCATAACACGCAAGCGGGGAAACCCCGCAAATCTACACGAATCCCAGTAACGATCCTTTGTGGGGATCTAACTGTTAAACAATTTTTCAGTTACTCACTTGTTGAAAGCCATCAAAAGCCGCCTGAATTTTACAAATGGTTTTCAACACAGAGGTGTTTTTCCTGTCGCGGCGCACAGAGATTCGTCGAGTCATCACGGAAACGACTGTGAATTTGCGCGCACATCTTTCATTACAAAATGTCCTTAAACAGTGGAATGTCCGCATAAAGTCCTCATGCCGGCCTCTTCTGAATCTTCTCTATTCGCTCACGACGTCCTGGGTGAATTAAGCCTTAAATTAGGATGTTTTCAGGTCGAAACAGGCCGACGACGGTGCCTGGAAAGCTGCGCGACGTCCCGCTCCGTGGGAAGTCCTTACAGCGACAGAAACACCCCATAATCTCTCATCAGCCGTTAAACTTTTCACCGAAAACCAGCTTAATTTCTCCAATAGTGTCCACTCGGATATTTCTCACAGGTCCAGAAAAATGTTGATAAAGCAACACGCGCCGTCCGCAGCGGCTATTCAGACAAAGAGATTCCGACGGGCGGGGTGGAGCACTCCTCACTCAAGGCCTGCCCACAGGGAAATGACGTCACCGACGCGTGAAAAAACTCACGCATGCGCACGAGGGTTCAAGCATGTCTGACGTAAAAACATATGAATCAAATTCATTTATTTTTTTTGAAAAAAATAAAAAGGAACGCTTTTTTCATCACAGACCTTGTATATATATATATATATATCGATCTTTGGATGTGTGAATCGATCTGTGGGAATTAAAATGAGAATCGATTTAAAATCGGTGAATCGATCTTTTCAGCCCAGCACTAGTTTACTGCTACTGTTCCTCTCCTTCCTGTCCCCTGTCTTCCTGTTGCTCCTCCTCCCCCTGAGTGAGGAGTTGTACAGTCTGATGGTCTGAGGGACAAAGGAGTTTTTCAGTCTGTTGGTCCTGCTCTTGGGAAGGAGCAGTCTGTGGCTGAAAAGGCTCCTCTGGCTGCTGATGACGGTGTGCAGAGGGTGACTGACATCGTCCATAATATCCAGCAGTTTGTCCAGTGTTCTCTTCTCTGTCGTCGTCACTAGAGAGTCCAGCTTCATGCCAACCACAAAGCCAGCCCGCCTGATCAGTTTGTCCATCTTGGATGTTTCCTTCTTGGATGTGCCGTCCACCAAAAGAGAACTCTGGCTACTACAGACTGGTAGAACATCCATTCTACCAGGGTGGGGGGGGGTGTGAGATCCATCTATCTTTATTTGTTATTGCATCAAACCTGTTTGGATTTGAAGCTGCCTTGTTGTTACTGACTACAAGATGACAGATTTGGACTTTTACATTCCTCATAAATCAGCAAAGCCAATAAATGAAAACAGTCACAGCACATAATGTGAGTCCAAATCCTTTCATAAGGCAGAGCACGCACACCGGAGAGAATTTAGAAATGTTTACCAAACTGTGCTCCCTCCATGTGGAGATGTGGAGATATCATATAGCCTGAAAACCAGCTTACACAAGGAAAAAGAAATTGGTGCCAGAGAATTTGAGGAGGCCTTCGCGTGCCTCAGCAGAGCAGAAGAAGTGACAAAATATGCACTAATGATTTTTGCAGAAGGTCAACGATGAAACGTACTTTAGTTCCAGGTCCAGCACAGCCATCCTAAGGTGCATAAAACTTTTAATCATGCATAAACAGACATTTGTTCCATCCAGATTAACACGTGGCTGCAGAAACTCTTTCACATGAGGCGATGTCACGTGCATACCAAAGTGCACACCTTAGAAAACACATTATTCTCACCAGCTGCCAAAGTTCAACAGGTCAACAGCAAAGCACGCTGCAGCACTTCAGCAAAATCAATACACGTCCCTGCACCAGGAACCTGCACTGAGAACAACGCAGTATGACATTTACTTAAAAAAGCTCAGTAACAATTTCCATATGGAAATTCTAAGTAAATTTAACAGGGAATATTCACTTGTTTTTGATACAAGTTGTTATTCACTTATCATTCATTGAGCCTGCTTCAAAAGTGCCCCGAATCGAATGAAATAAAGTTTTTGCGTAGTGGTTTCTGACCTTCGTACAGATTCTTCAAATGCAGTACAATGATGCCCAGTGGTGGGCACAGTTCAGCTGCCTGTCACTTGCTGATGACATCATCATTAAACGCAAAACGTGACTGACCGGTTGTCGCAGGGAGCATTGTGGGTAGTGTGGTTCAGGGTCACTTTGGACGTTACAGTGAGTGTTATCGTCTGCTCAACACAAAAACAAAACCGACTAATTTTAAAATTATTTAATTTCTTTGTGGCTGACGGTATAATTTAATCATCAAGACTCGGTGGGGGAGACGAGCTTTCTCTGTACAGAGGGACTTTTCTTCACTGTTTAGACACTGTTTTGGATTTTTTTTTAAAGGACGCTTTATGTGGATTATTTCTTCAGATGAATCCCACTGAAACTAACAGGTAAGAATTTATATTTACTACGTGTATTTTATTCTGCCAATCAATGCATTAATGGATGTATTTTGGTTGTTTAAACTGCAGGGTTCAAAGCGTGTGAAAAAAGCAGCAGCTTTTTAGTTCGTAAATGACGGTGTATCTAATACCGATATAAGCTATAACTTCTAATACTGTGTTTTACTGCTTTTGAAAGATGATGACAGCGTCTGCGGTTTTATTTTTTATTCATTCATTTTTCGTGCATTCTTGTGTGTTTGTGATCCTTGAATTTACCCAGCAGTGCCTGCAGTGCTTAAAGTGAAACTGGTTTATCAGAAGCCGACAGTGTAATCTGATGTGGCTGCATCCGAATCATTACTAATAGTTATCGGTTATTGGTTATCTGTAATAAAGATACATTTTTTAGCATTTTATCGGTTTAGCGTCATAAAAGAACTTTTCAGTTATTGGATTAATGGTTATCGACGCTAATGTTTTGGTTAGCTGTGCCCAGCACATTCACCTGCATTTTCTTTCCCAATTTGTGTTCCTAATTTCCATCCCGATTTCAAAATTGAGGAAATTGGATCCAGTTTTTAAAAACTCAAAAATATGTAGAAAAAGATCAACGTCTCAAAGCAACAGTTTTCATTTTAATTCACAGTCATCAAGAACAACCCAGGGGTCATCGACCGAACGGTCTCCCCTAAAAATCAGTCCACCCTGCCTTCAACTGCGCATGCGTTATTTCTGAGTGTCACCAGTGATTCATCGATTATCACCTTGTTTCTGCTTCAAACTGCACTCCAGTCATCATCTATCTCAGCGACAGATATCTGAAGCTTTTGTACAACAATCATTTCCACATAAATTCAGCATTATTTCATCATAAAAGGCGGAGGAAGCGATCAGAGCGCTGCAGCAGCACATCTGAGTCTGACATGCTGCTGCGCCTATGTCATTTTGGAGCATCAGTAGCGACTCACCGATTATCGCCTCGTTTCTGCTTAAAACTGACTTTAGATTGATTTACAGTTTTTTTTCAATTGCTAACAAGTGCTTACCCATACATTGGATACTTTTTCTAAACTCTTAACACAGAGTGACACCTAGGAAACACAATTGGCCAAATGGTTAATTTTCTTCTCAAAAGCACATACTGTTAAACAAATACTAAATCTTCATTTCAAAATAGAACACACCTTTCTCTGCACATACTAATGTTACCAAAACCAGGGTTCAAAATACTGAGTACTTTTCACATTTAATAACTACATAGACATTTATGTTTCAGTTTTACATGTATTTGCATGCAAAACATGGAATCCACTGATTTACCCCAAATATCTTGGTTGTATGTTGACATGTAATAGTCACATTCAAAAGCATTTCAGTAAAAAGCAAAGAGTTTTACAAACGGTTTATTTTACTGTTGTAGGTATATTTGAAATACTGTATACACTGTGACAGAACACAAAGGTTTTACAGTATGAAAAAAACACAAAAGAGCAATGCTTCCCAATAAACAAAATACAGCAAAATACCCAGATAAAGAGGGGAAACCAACCAAAAAAACAAAACAAAAATGTGCATCTAATCTCTACGGTCGTCTGGGTTTGGCCACATGTTTTCATCCACATCACATCTTATGTCCTCCAAGGCAATGCACCTGGGGTAAAACCGCTTTGAGTGGCGGATCCAGCCTTGACAATCATCCACTGTAATGTCCCTACAGCCAGCTTCCATGGCATCTAGGAGGGTCATTTGATCGTGTGGCCGATGGTCATTCACCTTCCACCTCCATGCCGAGAAGAATTCTTCGATTGGATTGAGGAAGGGTGAATATGGTGGAAGGAAGAGGTGTAACAGTCTTGGGTAGTCCCTGATCCAGGCTGTCACCGCCTGTGAGTGATGGAAAGCCACGTTATTCCAAGTTATCACAAAGGTCCTGATGATGTCACCCTCATCATCCTCTTGTGGAACCAGGCGCTGGTGGAGGTCATTCAGGAATGCGAGGAGGTGCTCTGTGTTGTAAGGCCCCACCTGAGACCTGTGCAGGAGTAAACCTGTATGTGCAATGGCTGCGCACATAGTGATGTTGGCCCCCCTCTGCCCTGGTACATCAACTGTAGCCCTTTGTCCAATGACATTTCTTCCATGGCGATGCCTTTTTGCCAAATTGAAGCCGGCCTCGTCAACGTAGATGAAATCATGAGGAACCTGGTTGGCCTCCAATTCCATTACTCTCTGAAACAAAGTTCATGCAAATCAAATCATTACTGTATACCATACTGTATTGTAATCTACTGTGGTACTGTATTGTTCACACAGTGCTCAGCAAACAGAACTGGACATAGAATTGAATATACTGTGTACCTGCACATACCGCCTTCGCAGCTCCTTCACTCTATCACTGTTCCTGTCAAATGGTACAGTGTAGAGCTGCTTCATGTGCACTCTGTGTTTTGCCAGTGTGCGTGTAATGGTGGTCAGACTGATGCTGTTGATATTTTGAAAGAGTTCCTGCTCATCAACAATTCTGGCCTGAATTTCGCGCAGCTTTATTTCGTTGTTGGCAACAACCATTGCCACAATGGCCAGCTCTTGCTCATTGTTTAGGAGCTTTCCTCTTCCCCCACAGCGAGGAAGGCGTTGCACCCTTTAGGGGGATAATCCAAAACACCAAATTACTATATGACATTATTTACCAGTGAGAATAGAAACAATCCATGTAAAATTAAATACTTACCTGTTGGTTTGTTGAAATATGCGAACAATGCTGGCGACTGTTGATCATGGCAAATTGGGCTGCACCCTTTCACCTGCCTCTCTCAGTGACAGACCATGGTTTATCACGTGATCAATTACAGTGGCACGGATTTCATCAGTCACCACTGTTCTTGCAGGTCTTTGAATGCCTCCACCACGCATCCGTACCCCTCTACCATGCCCTCTCCTCTGGCCTGCTCTTCTTCCTGGGCCTGCACCTCTTCTTGCAACAGCTCCTCTCATTGCTTCTGCCCCTCTTCCTGCACCTACCCCTCTTCCTGGGCCCCTCACTCTCAGCCTTCCTCGTCCAGACATTCTCTTTCTACTTCCAAAAACATCAATCCACAAAGGCCTCCTTTTGTAAGTGTCTAAATTTAAGCCATACTATGATCAGCTGTGGTTGGTCCCATTTACCCAATAGAAGTGAGCTGTCAGTTATTCAATTATTTGTCAGTCAGCTGAGATATATTGTTTTTGAACAGATACCATTGCTGAAGGAGGTGCTTTTATGCTGTATCTATGGTTTGGCACATTGTTTTTGCTATTGTGGGATGTTGTGTGTTAACAATTGTAAGAAATACAAAAATAATCTATAATTTTGTTAAGGGGCATATCTTGTCTGTTATGAAAATGTAAGCATTGTGGAAATGTGTTTATTGACTGCAAATTGTGTGAAAATGTCATGAAATGTGTGAATGGTATGGCCACAAAAGTCTGATGTTTTGCCAATTGTGTGAAGAGTTTTGAAAATGTGTCAAATGGCTGGACGCACGCTTGTTAGCAACTGAAAAAAACTGTAAGAGGTTTTAATTTGTCATCTGATGGTTAATAATCACATTATTCCCTTTTATCACTTTGGGTGTCGAGAGTCAGACTCAGAGTCAGTCTCAGACACGTGCGCAGTGAAGGCAGGAAAAAACAATTTTTAGAGGAGACGGTTTGGTCTGTGACACGGTACAGCTTTGATTTACACTGGTTTGTGTTCATCTTAAATACTGTCAAGAGGGTAAAACGGTGGTCTTTTCTAAATATCGCAAGTCTGACACCAATAAAAACACCTGTGGATGATATTATTTTTTGAGAAGTATCCAGGTTTGGTGAAATCACTTTTCTGGAAAGTACCCAGGTCTTGTGAGTTCAACTCTGGGTCATGGAAATTCACTATTCAGGGCTTTTGCAGGTGCAGGTCTTGTTTTATTTTTTCTTCCTGCTTTGGCCCTCTGTCAGAGGTTTCTTTGATCCTGTATTTTAAAAAAAACCCAAACCATAATAATTTTCCTCTGGTATGGTTAATTTGCAGTTGTGCTCAAAAGTTTACATACCCTGGCTAATTTTTTTATTATTTTGGCCATTTTTCAGAGAATCTGAATGACTAGCTGAGTTCTCCATTCTACGCACGGGTAATAGAAAAGAATTTTAGCCATGTCATTGTATATTTCATGTCATTTTAGTTTAGGGACCAACCCTGTTGTGTCTGATGATTTGAGTACAAATTTAAATGGGTAGAAAGCATAGTACCATACTATGCCAGTATGCTAGCCATACGAAAGGGAAAATAAGTGCTTATTAAGTCTGGACTTGAAAATCTTTACAGAATCTGACTGTTTTATTGACGCAAGGAGATCATTTCACAGAACAGGTGCACAATAAGAGAAAGCTCTGTGACCCACAAACCTTTTATTCACCACTAGGGACACAAAGTAGTCCTGCACCCTAAGAACGCAGAGCCCGGGCCGGTACGTAAGGTTTAATTAGGTCAGCTAAATAGGGAAGTGCCAGTCTGAGAAAAATTTTATAGGCTAGTAGCAGAACCTTAAAAGCTGATCTCACTGGGACAGGAAGCCAGTGAACAGATGTCAAAATGGGTGTAATGTGGTCAAACTTTCTACTTCCTGTCAAAAGTCTGGCAGCAGCATTTTGAACCAATTGGAGACCCCTAATGCTGGACTGCAGTAAACCAGAAAATAGAACATTGCAGTAGTTTACAAAAGCATATTTTACAAAAGCACATTTATCTGTAAACAACAACACACGACACACATCACATTAACGTGTTGGTTTACATAATGAATGACTGAACCAATCAGTGTTTAGCAGAGGCACTTTTACCCAGAATCCTTTGCGATCTGTCTGTGTTTGTTACAAAACCTCAGAATTAGTGCATTATTCAACATTAAAAGATATATGTTATATTTTAACTTTGTACAAATGACAGAATTGACATTAATGGAGTTATTCTATCAGTATTCACACAAAACCATAAGTCAGTATGACTTTATTTTCCAAGACCTCCGCCTGACCGGAGGGTTGTAATTAATAGATAACTGGCTTTGTGGCTGCGCTCAGCTTGCTTCTGTGGTGTAAGCTGTGTATTAAACAAGAGCTTCCAACAGAGGGCAGCATGTTCAAACATAGCAGCATGGGCTCATTGTTTGGGTCTTTTGTCGCTTTTGATGCTTCCAAAAGCGATCAAAACTCAATTTCAGCTTATTAGTAGTTGCAAATGTGCCAGAGACAATACTGGAATTTATCGGTTATCTGTAACTTACGATACATTTTTGGGTGGTTTATCTTTATCAAAGATAACTTTTCAGTTATCTGTTATCGAAGATAATTTTTTGGTTATCTGTGCCCACCACTGGTAATCAGGGAGTTTACAGCAAACACTTGTAGATGATGTTTAACACATTTTCACCATAGCAATGGCAATGTTTCAAAATGCTACCACAAGTGTCTGTGGAGGGATGCTAGAGTACATGGTCAAAGAGGCCGTGTAAAGGGCCTTTCACATAGCACACAGTGCGCTCTGAATATCGAAGATGGGCGGAGTTTTCTACATCACTGTGCTTCTGTTCGGGAGGCTGAATAAGTCTGAAAGTCGCCATGTGTGTGAAGACTCATGGGTTCCCGAATAAATAACTAAATAGAAAGGAAAGCACTCAGTCCACGAGTTGTAACCACAAGATCTTCAGCAAGATGCAGAAGAAGGAGTGATGTTGATCACCCTGCTGGGAGGAGATTTCTTCAGTAAGCCCGGTGAATCCTGGGAGGCAGAGCCAAAGCAGCCGGCCTGATGGAGCAGATACACTCAGAGTCCAACAGTCCCCATCTGGACATGTACACAGGTGCAGTTTGTCCAAAGGAGCTTCTACAAATTTGTCAAAGTGCACAAGTAACCTGAAAATAAAACTTGACGTTAGTGGACCACTGAACACTTGGCTAATATTAGCTTGGCCTTTAGCAGCAGACTTGTTTGTGCTCAATCAATCACTCAGCTGGATCAATCACTTTATATTTATGAATTGCTTGCATTTTTACCAAATAATTCTATATCAGGTTTTTATTATTATTATTATTATTAGAGCCCGAGTAGGCAACGTCCTATGAGGACCCTATTGTAATTGCGCTGTTTATTATTATTATTATTATTATTATTATTATTATTATTATTATTATTAGGGCCCGAGTAGGCAACGTCCTACGAGGACCCTATTGTAATTGCGCTGTTTATTATTATTATTATTTATTATTATTATTATTATTATTATGGCCCGAGTAGGCAACGTCCTACGAGGACCCTATTGTAATTGCGCTGATTATTATTATTATTATTATTATTATTATTATTATTATTATTATTTATTATTATTATTATTAGGGCCCGAGTAGGCAACGTCCTACGAGGACCCTATTGTAATTGCGCTGATTATTATTATTATTATTATTATTATTATTATTATTATTATTATTATTATTATTATTATTATTATTAGGGCCCGAGTAGGCAACGTCCTACGAGGACCCTATTGTAATTGCGCTGTTTATTATTATTATTATTATTATTATTTATTATTAGGGCCCGAGTAGGCAACGTCCTACGAGGACCCTGTTGTAATTGCGCTGTTTTTTATTATTATTATTATTATTATTATTATTATTTGTTATTATTATTATTATTATTATCACTTTTGAAATCAAAATTTCGGCCTCTTCCCATGCTCAAAAACTCACCAAACTTTCCAAAGTCGTCCGGCCGGATCCGAAATTCGATATTTTGGGGGCGTCGCACATGGTCGCAGAAAAATCACGAAATAGAGCCCCCTACAAATTTTCAAAAACCCCTCCGCGTTGGGCTTTTTTCATCGTAGCCTCACGAAATTCGGTACACATATTTACCATGCCAGGACGCACGAAAACGTCTCTTACTGTCATGGTGAAATATCGACAGGAAGTCGGCCATTTTGATTTTAAGTTTCGATTTTGAGGAAATTTTTGCCATTTTTGGTCATTTCCACTACTTACATTTGAACGAACGCGTCCTACGGATTTCATCCGATTGTCTTCAAATTTGGTCAAAATCATCACAACACAATGGTGATCAAAAGTTATCAAAAGATTCTAATTAAGTCAAAAGGCGTGGCTGCTAGGGGTCGTCAAACTTTGGCGAGCTTTTTGTAGCACGCCATTTCACTTCGAACGGCTGTTACGCCCACATACTTCATCGTAGATCCTTCAAACTTGCTGGACATGATGAGGGCTCCACCCTGAACGCCTACATATCTTAAGTTCCCACCTGCGCCATAGCGCCCCCCGCTGGTGGCGGGAAATGTCCTATTTTTACTTTAAGATGTCCTGATGTCACATACGTAACCCAATCAACTTCATTCCACGTCTAAAACATGCAGAACAAGTTGGTGAACGTAGGCCATGAATGCCGTGAAGTTACGAGTAACGGCGTCCGTGTGGCAGCGTGCCGAATATTGCCCATTCGCCATGAAATTACCTTCTTCCTTTTGACGGCTTTAATTTTGTCACATCATCATGAAAATTGATACACAGGTCGAGCACAACAACCTCTTACAATTCATAGGGGTATCGCCCATGGGCGGGGCAAAATGCCTCACTAGCGCCCCCTTGAAACTTTCAAAAACCCCTCCCCATAGGGGTTTTTTTTGGAGTAGGGAGATGAAAATTGGTACACGTGTGACTTGCATAGATGTACAAAAAAGTCTCTTGCACCATGGGTCTACTCCAAACAGGAAGTCGGCCATTTTGAATTTTCTTCTCATTTTGGCGTGATTTCCACATGTTGTATTTGAACGAACTCCTCCTAGGGATTTTGTCCAATGCACTTCAAATTTCTTCCACATCACCCACAGACGATACTGACCAAAAGTTATCGAAAGCTTTTCTTTATGTCGAAGGGTGTGACCGCTATGGCGCCGCCATTTTGACCCTTCGCCATGGAACATTATACTTAAACAGGTACTGATGTCACATACTTAACACCATCAACTTCCTTCCACTTCTAAAACATGCAGAACAAGTTGGTGAACATAGGTGATGATCGCCGTGAACTTACGAGTAACGGCTTCTGTGTGGAGGCGTACCGAATGTCGCCCCTTCGCCATGAAATTACGTTCTTCCTTTTGACGGCTTTAATTTTGTCATATCATCATGAAAATTGATACACAGGTCAAGCACGACAACCTCTTACAATTCATAGGGGCATCGCCCATGGCCGGGGCAAAATGCCTCAATAGCGCCCCCTTGAAACACTCCAAAACCCCTCCCCATAGGGGTTTTTTTGGAGTAGGGAGACGAAAATTGGTACACATGTGTGACTTGCATAGACGTACAAAAAAGTCTCTTGCACCATGAGTCTACTCCAAACAGGAAGTCGGCCATTTTGCATTTTCTTCTCATTTTGAAATGATTTCCACATGTTGTATTTGAACGAACTCCTCCTAGGGATTTTGTCCAATGCACTTCAAATTTCTTTGACAGCATCCAAAGATGATACTGACCAAAAGTTATCGAAAGCTTTTCTCTATGTTGAAGGGTGTGGCCGCTATGGTGCCGCCATTTTGACCCTTTGCCATGGAACATCAAGTCATGATAACTCCTTCATGCTTTGCCTGATTGACTTGAAACTTCACATGTATGATGACGGTTGGCCCCTGAACACACCCAGCCCCTCTGTTTGTACACTGAGCGCCCCCTACTGGATGAACAATCAACATGTCATAACTCCTTGATGCATTGTGTGATTTGTTTAAATTTTTAACTGTGTGATGAGTGGTTGCCCCTGCATGCACATGCCCACATGTGGTTACAAGGGCACCCACTGGCCTGGGTAGGCGGTTGCGCGGAACGAGGGCCCGTATATGACTGCTTGCAGTCCTAGTTATTATTATTATTATTGTTGGGTTTTTTATTATTGTTACTGCTCTGACCACAACAGCAGTTTCAGTTTTAAAAAGCTAGCAGGAAATAAACACTTCTAAAACCAAAAATGCTGTTTTTGGAACGTAATAACACCTCTGAACTTATTTCGTGGATGTTAGCATGGTGATGTCACAGGCTGGTAGCTAGCTGCAAAACTCTTTCGTTTGTGTGTAAATACGTATATCCTCTGTGTCATATATTATGTAAAAGATATCGAGAAATAAATGCTTCTCAAACTGCAAATGCTCTTTTTGTAACCTGATAACACATTTTGTGGTGCACGCTAACTTCCGCTATATGGAGTTAAATTTATCTCATTAATACCAGCAAATGGACAGAGGGTGATCTACAAATATTCCTTGATTTGCATAACTTCTGCTTTTGTCAGAAGTTCATGTACACTCACACACAAGGCCTTCTGCAGATGCTGTTAAAATATAAATATTGTTTTTGATTGACTTGATTAATTGAGGGGCTTCACTGAACATGTAGAAATTGTATGTAAGACAACAGGATCTTAATAATTAATTACACAACTGCAAATTCTGAAGAACACAAGGCTCATTACGGTCAAGGGTATTTTAGCATTGTGTTGTATTTTTTTAAATTATTTTCATCTGTTTTCAGAAGTAATCAGACCATAATACAAGAGCACAGCACTGTTTCATTAGCTTTAATATGAAATATATTTCTTCACTGATCCCACATCAGGAAATTTTGAATAAAAATACACGTTTATTGCATTTTAATTTTTTTCCAACATTTTTTCAATGTTCAGAAATTCAGAACTTTTAATGTTTCCCTTTGGTTTCTTCTTCTTTACATTTTTGTCTCAATTTACAACAAGGATGAATGTTTTGAGGTCTGATCCTGAAGAGCGGATCTTAAATCACTGCCTGTTACAATCCAGGAAAGTTGCTGGGAATGCCTCAGGATTCTTGCTGTCCAGAGATGAAGGGTTGATGATGAGCGTGAACACGGCAAATGCACTTCAAAACTTCCAGTAATGTAGCTGTACACCAACACCTCCAGTCCAGATGGAAGAAATGATGTAAGATGAATGATGTGAGGAAAGTGGCACCAAAAACTTCACAGGTCAAAGCTGTAGAGGAGAACTTCATCTGGTTTAAAAGTCCTGAGAGTCCAGCTCATCTGTCATCTGGCTCTTTAAAGAGCAACTATTTTAAAATTTGAAAGAGTCGTTATTGTAGCTTTGCACATCAACCTTGTTCTTAAAAACACTAGTCTACAGCCAAAATACTTCTGAAATAAATATAGTCAAACTTTACAAATTTTGGCCTAGTTTTTAAGATATGCTACTACTGCTATGCTGCTAAGGATTAATATAATATAACTAACACAAAGTCCCAACATCGAAACAGGTTGCAAAAGTTTGGGCACCCCTGATAATTTTCATGATTTTCCTTTAGAAATCATTGGTTGTATGGATCAGAAATTTCAGTTAAATATATAATTTTATCATATAGCAGACAAACACACTGATATTTGAGAAGTGAAATGAAGTTTGTATATTTACAGAAAGGGTGCAATAATTATTTACAAAATTGGGCAGGTGCATAAATTGGAGCACCCTTGTCATTTTATTGATTTGAATACATTTAGCACTAATTATTGGAACACAAAATTGGTTTGGTAAGTTCATTGACCCTTGACCTCCTTACACAGGTGAATCCAATCAAGAGAAAGAGTACTTAAGGTGGCCATTTGCAAATGTTTCTCCTCTTTGCATCTCTTCTAATGAATGGCAACATGGGAGCCTCTAAACAACTCTCAAATGACCTGAAAACAAAGCTTGTTCAACATCATGGTTTAGGTGAAAGATACAAAAAGCTATCTCAGAGATTTCAGCTGTCAGTTTCTACAGTGAGGAACATAGTGAAGAAATGGAAGACCGCAGGCACAGTACTAGTGAAGGCCCGAAGTGGCAGGCCAAGAAAAATCTCAGACAAGCTGAAGCGAAGGATGGTGAGAACAGTCATAGTCAACCCACAGACCTGCTCCAAAGACCTACAACATGATCTTGCTGCAGATAGTGGCTCTGTGCATCGTTCAACTATACAGTGCACTTTGCACAAAGAGATGCTGGATGATGCTGTAATGCAGAGGAAGCCTTTTCTGCATACATGCCACAAACAGAGTCACTTGAGGTATGCTAAAGCACATTTGGACAAGCCAGCTTCATTTTGGAATAAGTTGCTGTGGACTGATGAAACTAAAATTGAATTATTTGGACATAACAATGGATGGTATGGATGGCTGAAAAAGAACACAGCATTCCAAGAAAAACGCTTGCTACCTACAGTAAAATTTGGAAGTGGTTCCATCATGCTGTGTGGCTGTGTGGCCAGTGCAGGTACTGGGAACCTTGTTAAAGTTGCGGGTCACATGGATTCCAGTCAATATCAGCACATTCTTGAGAACAATGTTCATGAATCAGTGTCAAAGTTGAAGTTGCACCGGGGCTGGATCTTTCAACAAGACAACAACCCTAAACACTGCTCAAAATCTACTAAGGCATTCATGCAGAGGAACAAGTATAACGTTCTGGAATGGCCATCTCAGTCCCCAGACCTGAATATTATTGAAAAACTGTGGTGTGATTTTAAGCGGGCTGTCCATGCTCAGAAACAACAAACCTGAGATGTTTTGTATAAAAGAATGGTCAAAAATACCTTAAACCAGAATCCAGACTCTCATTGGAAGCTACAGGAAGCGTTTAGAGGCTGTTATTTCTGCAAAAGGAGGATCTACTAAATATTGATGTTTTTTTTTTTATGTTGGGGTGCCCACGTTTATGCACCTGCCTACTTTTATTTAAAGAATAATTGTACACTATCTGTAAATCCTAACTTCATTTCACTTCTCAGATATCACTGTGTTTGTCTGCTATATGATATATTTAACTGAAATTGCTGATCCAAACAACCAATGATTTATAAAGGAAATTCATGAAAATCATCAGGGGTGCCCAAACTTTTACATACCACTGTATTGTGTCGATTGTATGTAATACACCAGAGTTCAAAATTGCTTGGGTGTATGAATGTCTTGAGATGAAGGTATTTTAAATAGACTCACACGATTTGTTAGCTTTAAAGTTTAATGGTACATGCATGTGGGTTTATTAAAGGTATTCATGAAAATATCATTGCTAAGTAGAATATCAAGAACAGAAACTTTTGTATTGTCAAGATCAAGTTATTGAATGATCAATGTAATTTGCAACAACAGTAAATAATATGTTTATGTCACCAACATTAATGAGCGAAGCTCCTCACCATCTTAGGTCCTTCACACTTTTTTTCTGTAAAATAGTTTTTGGGAGCATTAGCATGGCTAAAACCCTTTTAAGGTATCACCCGAACATTCATCTTTCGGCCTCACTCAGTGTTCAGTATAACCCTTTTGCTGATTTTTAAAGCGTTACAAAAAGAGAACAGATGAAATATAATTATATAAACAATCACAGAAATGTGAAAAGACCTGTGTTTTATGATTCGTCATGAAAACTTACTGTCAACAATATAATTGTGTAGATGTAAAATGTCAAAGCTTAAATGTATTGGAAACAGTAGCTAATCAGCCATTTTATTGTCATTTTTTAATTCAACATGCCAAAATCCATAATAAATAGCACATTTTATTTTTGAAGCAGACAATGTCTAAAAAATTCTATGACAGTGAAATCTGAAGTAGCACACGTCTTCTCCACACATCCTGAGCTATCACATCTGGTGTTCCTCATCCTCCTGTTGTTTCCTCCCCTGGTATGCGATACATTTTTTTGGCATCAACTCTGATGTCAAACCATTTTCTATTTATTTGTGCCACTGTCCAAGCATCACATCGGTTATTGCAGCACAGGCTTTTCTTCTTATTTTAACGTTATTACTCCAGAGGACACACAGAGAAACGTGTGACAAGCGTGTCTTTTCTGGCCAACTCTGACACAATTATTTCTATTTCTTCTGTGGTATAATTATTTTGTTATGCACCATTTCTTGTAACCCAACTTGCCTTCTTTTTCTGTCTTCCACACAGTGCTCTCTTTATGACACGGCAAACGCATGACCTTATATAAAGATATGGTGGCGCGGCAGGATTGATAGCCTGGTGACACTGACTACACCAGCAGTTCCCAAATTGGGGGGGGGCACAGCAAGGCAGATGAATGAGGCACTTTTTTTTAACTGTAGGATTTTATGTTGTCATGTTTTGGCCCTGATCGGGGCTTTGATCCTATTTTTTCCTTCTTTCTTTTTCCACTATCTACTCCCGCTTTGAGTTATTAGTTGTTTATTTTCATAATGTGTTTATTCTATGTTCTATTTTTCTTTGCCACCTTGTTTCTTTGTATTCTTCAGTCATGGATCAGTTCCATTCTAGTTTTCATCTGTCAGTTTCTATGTTCATTATTGATCTTTTGTTCTTCACTTGTTTATTTTGCTCATCTCATTTGTGTTATCAGTTATGCTGTTATGTCGGGTTTTGTTTTTTGTTATCATGTAGTCACTGTTTTTCTTACGGTTGGTTTAACCACTTTTTCTTAGTCAGTTCCTGTTTAGTTTAGCTTTAGTATTTATTTTCCATGTATTCTCTGATTAGTTCTCATGTTCTTGCTCGGTTCATTGTTATATTTCATTGTGTCCTCGGTCTCTGTTTATAGTTACCTGTTTCCCTCACACCCCTCTGATTATGTTCTCACTCCACTGCACCTGCCTCGTGTCTCTGTCTCGCACTTTGATTCTGTCTGCTTTGTGTTTTCCTTCATTCACGCTCTCTGCACCTGCTCACGCAGCTTTGTCTATTACATCACTCCACATGGTGCACTCCTTCCTCACTATCTTGCACTGTGCTTAGCCTTTGTTCACTAGCCACGCACCCTTTTCTAGATTGTTCTTCACATGCACCTAATTAACACCTGCCTTACTTAAACACCTCCCAGCCATCACTCCTCTGCCAGTTTGTTGTCGCTGTAGACATTCCAGCTCTCGTTTTCAGTCCTGATTTTTTGCCTTGCTGTGTACCATATTTTTCCCTGTTCTCCTTGACCACTCCTCTTGCCTCATCCCTGATGTCTGTGTTTGCTTGTGCCTCTGACTCCTGCTCAACCATGACTGCATTTTTGCCTGATCCTAAGTGTACCTCTGCTCCTCTGCTTGATCACATGTGTAACGAACCAGAGCCTGAAATAAAGACCATGTTTTCTCTTACACCTAAGCATAGTCTGGAAGTCTGCATTGCAGCCGCTACAGTTGCAGGGCAGATGTTCGCCCTGACATATGTATTGCTCACCTGCATTGCTTTTTGTATGATACACTGTGCAACTGGGACAGTTAAAATATCAAACAAAATATCGGTCAAAAATTCAATAGTTATTCAGCTTTGTATGCATTTTGGTGGGTTTTTGAACAGCTTTTGGACTGGAACCCACCAGCTGTACCTGGCAACACTGTTGAGGCATGCTTGAGTCAGTGTTGCCAATTGGGCACCGCAGTCTCATTTGAGGGCGGACACTAAAGGGGGGTAAAATATGAAGTAATTTCTGTACTTCTGGGGAAAAAACACACCATTTTCTCTGAGTTTTTGGGCAAATCACACACTAACAAAGTGAAAATACAAACAAAAAGTGACGATGAGGTGGAAAGTGGACATGTGTTGCAGTTTGTTTATGACCCTGAGCACAAACATGTCGAGATGGTTTTGCAGGCAAGAGACCAGAGCAACTATGGTTAGCTGTGTAGGCTAACACTTACCGTCTCCCACTCATTTCCTCTTCCCTTCTCCACTCAGAACCAAAAAAAAACACTTTTTGCGACTGCTTCGGTGATTGCAGCCGAAAACAAAACAGTACACCATTTGTCTGTGTGAAGTTATGCTGTGTACACATATATATATATATATATATATATATATAGTACAACGGGAGCGGCTGTCCCCATAAATCCCGCGATATCAGACAGGGTTCAAATGTAACTGTGGTGTTCTATTTATACATGAATGAAATGCAAGAATGGATGTATATTAACAAATGAAATTAAGTTAACTAAACAAAACATGAACTATCGTGAGTTCATACTCTCTGTAGTGAAACAGAAGTCAAGGTAAATGCAAGGATCACGGCATTTTTTTATTTGTTTGGTTGGTTGTTTTTGGGGTTTTTTTTAGTTAGTTGCAAAGCGGAGGGAGTGCCAAGATGCCGCCATTGTATCTGGCTGCTCGTCTGCTGCTCTCCAGTTTGTTATTTTATTGTTTTTAACTTGTACTGTTTTTGAATCATTGCGGGTGTATGTTTGCCAAACGCTGCTGGATCTCCAGGTTTGGGCTGCGGTGCGGTTATCGGCGGGTGGACAGAACTTTACGCCTCCATTTTTATCGGTGTTGCCGGCTTTTCTGTGCCGTGCTCCTTCGCTGCCTTTTGGCCAAAAGCGCAGTCGTCACCACAGGAGACGAAGTGGCCAACTGGTGAAGCTGAAGCACTGTTTGGCCTGCTGTTTGGTGTCTGGACGAGCTGTGCACAGAATTCTGGCGGGATCTGTGCTGCCCTGGTGCCTTGTGGATCTGGTTAAAGCCTGCGTGGTGCGGCTGGTTGGCTCTGAGGACTGTCTGCCCGGCTGTCCACATCTTCGCCGGATTGATGTGCGCCAGTGGCGCTCGCGGAACCTGGGCTTGCTTCACTGGGTTCCAAACAGTCAGACTGTCATCCCCACTGAGGTCCTTACCCTGGGTCTCCTGAACATGAGATCACTGTCCTCGAAATCTTTGTTGATTATTGATTTAATCATGGATCATCAGTTAGATATGATTGGCTTATGTGAAACCTGGCTCAAATCCACAACTCTTCTTCCTCTGAATGAGGCCTGCCCACCGGCATATACATTTAGTCACGTGTCTCATGGTGTGAAGTAAGGCGGGGGTGTGGCTTTTCTTTATAAATCTAGGTTTTCTTTATTAGGTGTTGGGGGTCACAAATATAATTCCTTTGAGCATCTGACTCTCCGTTATGCCCACGATGCACTGGCTCCCTGTCTCCATGAGAGCAGATTTTAAGGTTTTGTTATTGACTTATAAAGTTGTTCATGGACTGGCGCCATCTTGTCTGGCTGATCTGGTGGAACTTTACGTGCCGGCCCGGGCTTTGTGGTCGCAGGATGCGGGACTTCTCTGTGTTCCCAGGGTGAAGAAGAAGTCAGCAGGTCAAAGAGACTTTTCTCATCGTGCACTCACCCTATGAAACAGTCTTCCTGTGACTGTGAGGCAGTCAGAGTCCGTGGACATTTTAAATCAAGACTGAAAACCCATTTTTATTCTCTTTCTTATGAATATTTTTTATCTGTTTTATTCTTTTACTTCTGCTTTTAATTATGTATTTGAAATGTTTTTATTCATTTTTAATTATTTATTTAAATTTTCTTGTTGTGTGGGCCGCCAGAAGAGGAGGTACTGCTGGCCCTCCACCAGAGGGCGCCCTGCCTGAAGTGCGGGCTTCAGGCACGAGGCGCTGCCGCCTCAGGAACAAGCCGTGATGACAGCTGTCACCCATCATCCGTGACAGCTGTCACTAATCATCCAACCCACATCTGGAATAAAAGCAGGAAGACACCTCCACCACACTGCCGAGATATCATCTTCATCTAGAGGTAATATCCTCAGCTTTTGTGGTAATATTGAAAATCTGTTTATTGTGAGTGTTTGCAGGAGTACCGGTCCTTTTGTGGAGGCTGTGCAATACTGCACTCTTTTTCCTCTGAGGACGCGCTGCAAGTATTGAGTGAGAGGTGGAGGTAGAATTCCCACCAGGATTGTTGCTGGGTGTTCACACACCCACACTTGACTGTCTTTGCTTTCTGCCAGCAGTACCAGATCCAACACGCTGAGACGGTGGCCACCTGGGGACTTTGGGACTTGGCGGCTCCAGTATTCCTCGGGTTCGGTGGTAGTGGAAATCGTGTGGTTCCGGTTCGTTTCCAGACGGGCGTCTCTTATCGTTGAGCCTGCCCACACGACACCTTTATTGATTGACTTTTGCACATTCTGAAATCTGCTGTGTTTGGTTGTGTCATTCACAACAGTAAAGTGTTATAATTTGACTCCTTCCATTGTCCGTTCATTTACGCCCCCTGTTGTGGGTCCGTGTCACTACACTTTCCCAACATTTTCTGTTGTGTTGTTTCATGTAAGGCGCCTTGACATGACTTTTGCTGTGATTTGGCACATTATAAACTGATTAAATTAAATTAAATTAAATTCCCAACCTTTTCTGACTTGAAGTTGTATGATCATATTCATTATAAATTAATTCTAATATTCCACTGTATATAGCAGGTATGATAAATGATCAGGACAGTAGTGCCATGTTTTATTTTGTTTTTATCAATACAACTATTGGAGTCGCCTGCAAGAATGGTACTGCCAATGATGTGACAGATTTCCGAAACCACTGCCTTTTTATGACTCATATATTCCTGTTTACATTGAACAAACCTAATAGGCAGAGCACGGGAGAAAGTGGAATGAGGCAGCACAGGGAGTCAGGCAGTCATTGACCTTTCAGCATTTGAGGGGTGTACATTTCCATACAACATGGAGATAAGCATCTGGGACTCATTCTGTACCAAACCCATTTTAAACATTCTTTTCTCTGTATAATGGAATCAATGGATTACAGTGCACCCGGAAAGTATTCACAGCACTTCACTTTTTCCACATTTTGTTATATTATAGACTTGTTCAAAATGGAGTAGATTTTTTCCCTCACAATTCTACTCACAACACCCCATAATGACAATATGAAAGGGGGGGGTATTTTTGCAAATTTATTAAAAATAGAAAACTAAGAAATCACATGTACATAAGTATTCACACCCTTTGCTTAATACTTTATTGATGCACCTTTTGTTGGGAAGGTGTCGTAACACGGACCCGCAACAGGGGGCGCAAATGAACGGACAATGGATAAGACAAAGAGTAACAATTTAATGTTGTGAAATGCACAACTGGATACAGACAAAAATATAATGCCAATTAAACACAAGGTGACGTGCGGGCAGGCTCGAAGATAGGAGACCTCTGACGATCGAAGAGCCAGGACCCACACAGCTTCCACCACCAACGGCCTGAAGAACACCGGAGCCGCCAAGTCCTGAGTCCCCAGGTGGTCACCGTCTTCTGTTGCAGACCCTGGTACTGCTGGCAGAAGATGAAAACAGTTAATGGTGAGTGTGTATCCACACACCCAGTAATCCTTCAATACAGATCTTCAAGGAGGGAAAACCTCCACCTCCAGATACAATTTTCACCCGTGCAGCTCCTGTTAGTCTCTTCCCTGGATGGAGTAAGAGGCGAAGAACGTCGCACTCCCACTATCCGCCAATCCACCTTCAGACTCAATCCACAGGAATACGGCTGCACACAGAACAAGGTTTAGTTGTAATAATCACCGCAGAGAAGGTTACCTTAGACGGTAGCTGATTTCTCGGCGAGGAGGTGGAGTAATAATCCGGCTTTTGTAGGGACGGTAGTGATTGGTGACAGCTGGTGTAAATGAGTGACAGCTGTCACTCTCTGTTGTCTCGGCGCCCTCTCATGCTTGAAGCCCGCACTCCAAGCAGGGCGCCGACTGGTGGTGGTGGGCCAGCAGTACCTCCTCTTCAGCGGCCCACACAACACCTTTGGCAGCAATTACAGCCTCAAGTCTTCTTGAATTTGATGCGACAACCTTGGCACACCGATCTTTGAACAGTTTTGTCCATTCCTCTTTGCAGCACCTCTCAAGCTCCATCAGATTGGATGGGGAGCATCGGTGCACAGACATTTTCAGATCTCTCCAGAGATGTTTAATCAGATTCAGGTCTGGGCTCTGACTGGACCACTCAATGACATTCACAGAGTTGTCCTGAAGCCACTCATTAGATATCTAGGCTTTGTAATTAAGATTAATGTCCTGCCGAAAAATTAACCATCGCCCCAGTCTGAGGTCAGGAATGCTCTGTGTTAGATTTGTGGCAAAAGCTGTGAATACTTATGTACATGTGAGTTCTTAGCTTTGTTATTTTTAATAAATTTACAAAAATCTCAATAACTTTTTTCACATGGTTATTTTGGGGTATTGTCTGTAGAAGTTTGAGTAAAAAAAAATGAATTTACTCCATTTTGGAATGTCTGTAAAATAACAAAATGTGTAAAAAGTGAAGTGCTGTGAATACTTTCCGGATGCACGATACTTTGTATTGTGTCAGCTGCAAGTTGGTGTTAGTTGTCAATGACAAAACATCTCCTCACAAATGTTCATCCAAAACTAATTCTCATTTCCATGTAAGGAATCAGATGTGTCAGATTTGTATATTAATGTATAAATAATTTTTATAGTAGTTTTTTGAAGTTGTGGTCAGAGGTGGGTGGTCAATACGGGGCACTTGGGAGCCCCCAAATCAAAACATTGAGAAAAGAAATTCTACCCCAATTAATAAATAGTAAGTGGTTTGCTCACAGTCAGAGTTTGTAAGTGTCTATTAGTGTAAGGATGTATTTAAATGTGTTTCAACACTTCATTTCAGTGTTTTCATTTCATTTCATTAGAACTAGTGAGAGTAAAGCGCACTTCCAGGTGAAATGAGGAGTGTGTCACAACCCAGTGAAGCCATGAGCAAACAGTTCAAACAGTGTGTAAAGTGACAAGTGTACAAAAGTGTCCAAATAAGGTGGTGACAAAAAACCAGGAGACTACTGGGAAAACAAACTATCACAAAACCAGAATGAGCGAGATGACAACAGGGAACTCACAGCAATCAGAACACTCACAGAACGTGGAGCAGACAAAGGAATGAACTGACAAGGACAAACGAACAGGTGAGAGCTTAAACACCAAAAGACTAGATGATAACAGGTGCACAAAACAAGAACAAAAGCCACACGTGGAAATAACACAAGGTAACAAAAAACTAATCAGGCATATGCCAGTGATAAACAGCACAACAGACATCAAAGCATGAGTGGAAAATAAATTACCACAACAACCAAACATAACTGCAGAAGAAGAGAAATCATAATACGGAAACCAACATAAAACTCGGAAGTGAACAAAGTGCAATGGTGGAGAAACTAACATGAAAAAAGTTGTTTAATTAATTAAGATCCTGTTGTCTTACATACAATTTGTACATGTTCAATAAAGCTATTAATCAAACACTCAAAAACAATATTTACGTTTTAACGGCATCTGCATTTGTGCCATTTTCCTCATCACTTTTGTGCATGCTTTTATATCCGCTCATATAATTGCAAACACATGGGTGTGTTAATTGTACAGAAGTGTGTCTCTGATGTGTACATCACTCTGATGACTTTTGTTTTCACACTATTAACGGTTTCCCAGCATCACCGCCACGTGTCGGCAGTGGAACAATAGCTGGAGAAACGTGCGTACGCCAGGCAGGATTTTGGCGTGACGCACCACACATTTTCACGATCATTTCACTTTTGATAAATCTGGATGTTAACATGATGACGGGCATATGCAACATTTTTGTGCGTACACAGCCTTTGTACATGAGGCCCCTGATCCTTGTGCCAAGGTCACGCTCTCCACCAAGTGTTATTAAAATTCATACATGTGTTCTTCAGGTATCCTGCATAAAAAATAAAAGAAATTCAAATGGGAACAAAAACATAACCAATTGAGCCGAGGTAAAACTCTGCCCCAGAGTACTTACCCCTACTGATTGACATGTTACAAGTTGAACAACCTGACAACAGAAATAAAAAAACCTCACAGCCAGTACAAACAGGGAGCAGACACTCAGAAATGGAGTGCAGTTCAAGATAAAAAAGCTTATGTCAAGAAAATCAAATGAATAAAAAAAAACATGACAGAAAAGAAAAAGATGTGCCTGTATCACTCACATCCCCAAGCACTTCATTTTCAACTTGTATCGTTGCTCTGTCTTTATCACCAAATGAAAAGCATATGGGACTGGCCTGTATCCATGCCCTCGCTGTGTTGTGCACTTCCACTCGCTCACTACAGATGATGTGCGCTACCAAGTGTTTCTCTGAGAACATGTTCCTCTAGGTCTTGTCTTTGTCCACTAAGTGAGAAATAAAAGTTAGTGATTGTGCCACCATAACCAGAAAACTGCATAATTCACTCGTGTCGGATAATTGTTTTAGTTGAAGAACATGGCTGAACTTCTCTGATTTAGGTTTCGCACCACACGTCAGTGTGACGTGCCTGAGAAGGTTAACTAAGTTCTGTTGAATACACACATATATATATATATATATATATATATATAATATATATATATATATATATATATAATTTATTCTGATGCCTGCTTTTTGGAGTCATGCCAACATAGAGAGAAGCTTTTCATCATGGTCTTCCTGTTGCTTATGTTTGTTGTGTTTAACAGAAGTGTGTGGGTCTCCAGGTAAAAAGGCTGTATCTTTAGAACACATGGCAAACTTTATGACAGCTCTGTACAAAATGCAGCTTCCACCTGCTCTCATTCCTGTCACCAACAATGTCTCTGTTCCAGAGGCGGATCCAGCCTTTTAAAGGCCTGAGGCCTCCTGCTGGTTCCTCTTAGGACACCACAGTCCTCTGTAATCTTATTACTGCACCTTTAAAAAAAAAACTTTCTTTGTCTCTTTTTTTTTTTTTATTCAGTCTGGCTGGAGGCTTTATTGTCCTTTTCGGTCTTCCTGCAGTTTGTGCTGCAGGAACTTGTTCCACAACTTCTGGAGGAACTGTTACTGTCCCATAGTTCTCAGATTCCTTTTTCTGGGGTTCAGTTTTCTCAGCCAGTGTTATGGCTTGTCATTGCTTGGCCCTGAAGGTTGTAGGAGCCATATGCAGACTCACAGACACAGGTGTAGATCAAGAAAAATGGCTTTATCTGATAGGCAGACAACAGGTTTGGTACACAGGGAATCAATCAACGTGGTGGAGGTACAGGCAGGTAGCAAGCTGAGACAGAGTCCAAAAACAAGCAAAGTTCCAAATACACGGTGTCAAGGAGTTCACAGGGCTGAGGCAGAGGCAAAGGCAAAAAACGAGCAGAGTTCAGGGATAAGACGAGGCAGAGGTCGGTAACACTGGCAAGGTCAGAAATACAACAAGGCACAACAGGACAATGGCGTGAAGCTGGAAAGTACAAAATGCAACAATCTGGCGAGGGACTGTGAGACTGTGAGGGCTTAAATACTAGTGGAAGAATCAGAGTGTGAAATGAGGAACAGGTGTGCAGAGAGTGCTGGAAGGGGCGTGACCAGGAAGACAAAGGTAAGTGCAAGAGAGTGCAGTAAGGCAAAAGCAAAAGTGAACTGAGGAAAGATATTTAAGTGACAGAAAACCCAGCGGTGCAAAACGTGACATGCTTGACTAACCATAATAAACATAAACAAAACAGAGGGGGCGAAACTAAAAACTAAGGTGGCGAGTCAAAGAGTGGAAAACCAGTGATAATAACTAAATGAGAGGACATGATACAGGAGCGTGAATAACATGACAAAACAAATTATTGACAGAATAGGAATTAAATGTTGAACAAATCAACCTAGGGACTAGGTAATGCAATGAATGACTAAACCATAAATAAATGATACACAGAATAAACCGGTAACAAAAGCATTACACAAAGTAAAGAAACAAACAGAACCAAACCAAGACTTACATGACAACGTATAATAATATGAAAAGTAAAACCAGAAAATCCTCAGTGGAAGCCTAGACCAAAATAGAAACCCAGACAAAATTGGAATCAATAACAAATTAATCATCAGAAGCATCATTTTATACATAACATTCCATATTCACATTTTGTTTGTTTGTGTTTCTAACAGATGGTTACATGCCTTTTTACACATACCCCATTCACAGAAAACTAGGTATGTCACCAGACCCAGAACTCGAGTAATCTCTCCAATCACCCATTTCTCTCCTCCCCTGTAAGCCCCGTCACACATAGCATGAATGTGGAGGAACCATTCCGACACAGCAAATTTTTCCATAAACCGACACATTTGGGAGGAAAAGAGGCGTGGTCAGCTGTGTCCAAACGCATCCGAACTGCCTTGTGCACACCTGCAGGTTGCAGCCCAAACATATTTCAGACAACAGTCAGATGACACAGACTGCTGTCAGACGGCACCGACATTGGAGCTGTCACTCACCCACTCACTCACCTACACAATCAAATCTCTGCTCGTCTTCACATTCCCAGCACTAAACTGACCTCTCATCAGCAGTGGTGGGCACACTTCCACTAATCCGATAACCGATAATTATCGAAGATAAAGTTTTCATTATCGGATTATTTTTTCAGATAACTTTGAAAAACCATTATCGGACTATCTTCCAATAAATTTTTTGTCTGACAATTTTTAGACCGTTAACATGGTAAACAAAAGTGAACAGATGTGTAGTTCTACCCTCTACAAACAGAGGAGAGGTGGTTCCAGAAGAAACCGCTCTATCCTCTGCAGGCAAAGGAAACTAGCCACCAGAATGATGATGATGAAGTGCTTTGAGAGGCTGGTGCTGAGGCACATAAAATTCTTACTGCCTCCCAGCCTTGATCAGCATCAATTCGCATACAGAGCCAGCAGGTCCACAGGTGATGCCATAAATACAGCCCTCCACCAGTGTGTCAACATCTTGAACAGTCTGGCAATTATGCAAGGATGTTGTTCGTGGACTTCAGTTCTGCTTTTAACACACTTGTTCCAAGCAGACTGTTGCTCAAACTGCGCAGTCTGGGCATTGGCGAGCACACCTGCAGATCGATCAGAGACTTTCTCACCAACCATCTGCAGTCAGTCAGGATGGGGTCCCACCACTCAGTGCTCAGTGCTGACAGTGAGCACTGGGGCCCTGCAGGGCTGTGTGCACAGCCCCATGCTGTACACTTTGTACATCCATGACTGTGCACCAACCCACAGCTGCAACATCTTTGTCTAATTCGCGGATGACACATTCACGGATGAAATTTTGCACAAGCCATTCAGCCAGCCCATTCAATGCCGGATGGTATGCTGGAGTTTCCATGTGTTTGACCGCATTCAATTTATGGAATGTCTCAAATTCACTTGAAATGAATTGAGGTCCATTATCGATTATAACCTTTTTAGGTAACCCATAAGCAGCAAACAATTTTCTCAAAACTTCAATGGTTTTGCACGTGGTAGAAGTCGACGCTTCCACTCAGCTTATCACACCAAGGTATGATCCAGCCCTGGGGAAGGCTTTATTTGACTGGCTTTTCAACTTCCTGACTGGCAGGCCACAGTCTGTCAGGATCGGGAGAAGGACGTCGACCACCATCCCTACCAACATGGGGACCCAACAGGGCTGTGTCCTCAGCCCCATCCTCTACACCCTGTCCACCCACGACTGTGTCGCTTCCCACCCCAACAACATCATCATCAAGTTTGCCGACGACAACGCCGTGATAGGACGCATCACTGGCGGAGACGAGGCAGCCTACAGGAGGGAGGTGGACAGTCTGGTAACGTGGTGTGGAGACAACAATCTCACCCTCAACACAGACAAGACCAAAGAGATGATAGTGGACATGAGGAAGGAGAGGAGGCCTCACCAGCCACTGTTCATCCGAGGTGTTGAGGTGGAGAGGATGAGGAACTTCAAGTACTTGGGGGTCCACATCAGCGATGAACTCACCTGGACATTCAATACCACACAGGTGGTGAAGAAGGCTCAGCAGCAGCTGTATTTCCTGAGGAGGCTGAGGAAATTTGGGATGGCACCCAAGATCCTCAGCAACTTCTACAGCTGCATCATCGAGTCAATCCTGACCACCTGCATCACTGTGTGGTACGGCAGCTCTACTGTGTGGGACCGCAAACGCCAGCAGAGAGTGGCAAAGATCACCAGGACCCCACAACCCTCTCTGCAGAGCATCTACCACCGCAGAGTCCACAGGAGAGCTGTCTCCATCATCAAAGACCCCACTCACCCCCAACATGGACTATTCACACTCCTCCCCTCAGGCTGCAGGTTCAGGACTGTGAGATGCAGAACCACCAGGTTCAAGAACTCATTCTTTCCCACAGCCTTTCCCACTGTTAAACAGCTGAACACCCCCTTAAGGACAGAGCCCCCCCATCACTGGTCACTTTATCTTCTACTGGACACTTTACTATATTACGGACATTTCATTCTATTGCACTACAGTACCTGTTAACTTGAATCCATTGGCTCATTGGGTCAAATGCACTAAACCATTTACAGCTGAATGTTGCACAAAACAGTGAATGTTGCACACTGATGCACTATTATGTACATAGGCCATTACACAAGTATATTTTATATTTCCCCTCTTAAAATGTATATTTCTATTTTAGTACATTGCTTTGTTATATTCTATTGTTCTTACCAGCATGCTTACTTTATGTTATTTCTTTCTTCTTTTTTTTTCATTATATTTAGATATTTATACTTAGAGTCATTTATATACGAGGTCTGTCAATAAAGTAGGTCCTTTTTTATTTTTTTCAAAAACTATATGGATTCATTCATATGTTTTTACGTCAGACATGCTTGAACCCTTGTGCGCATGCGTGAGTTTTTCCACGCCTGTCGGTGACGTCATTCCCCTGTGAGCCTCCGTTGGGAGCCTTAAGGACAAGTTGGAACATGCCCAGCTGTTAAACAATTTCTCATATACTCACTCCACTGAAAGCCATCAAAAGCCGCCTGGATTTTACAAATGGTTATCAACACGGAGGTGTTTTTCCTGTGCCACCGCACCGCGCCGGCTGCGTCCCGACGCTGCAATCCATCCGCACGTCTTTCATTAAAAAAATCTCCTTTAACAGTGGAATATCCGGATAAAATGCTGAAACCGACTTCTTCTGAAACTTCTCTGTTCTCTCACGACGTCCTGGATCAATAGAGCCTGAAATGTGGAGGTTTTCAGCTTGAAACAGGCTGACGACGGCGCCTGGGAGCGCTGCGCGACGTCCCGCTCTGTGGGAAGTCCTTAAAGTGACGAATCACACTCAAAATCTCTCATCAGCCGTTAAAATTTTCAACCGAAAACCAGCTTAATTTTCGAACCGTGTCCACTTTGATGGTCTCACAGGTTTAGAAAAAATTTTGATCAAACAAAGCGCCAATCTCTCAGCAACTTCTCAGACAAAGGAATTCCGACGAGGGGCTGGACGACTCCTCCCACAAGGAGTGCTCACAGGCGGATGACGTCACCGACAGGCGTGGAAAAACTCACACATGCACACGAGGGTCAAGCATGTCTGACGTAAAAACATATGAATGAAATCCATATAGTTTTTGAAAAAAATAAAAAGGACCTATACTTTATTGACAGCCCTCATATATATACAGTATTTGGGCATCCAGTGTGGACAGCAAAGTAAGAATTTCAGGGAAGCGTGTCTCTTTACTTTGCATATGACAATAAAAGCTTTGAATCTTAAATCTTATTTTTGTTTGCTGCTGTGTCTGCATGTTTTTGCTTTATTTGCTGTGCCTTTGAGTTCTGCCTCCTCAGTGGTTGTTATGGCAACCCCAGATGCACCTGATTCTTGTTTAATCTGATATCACCTGCAATCAACATACCGGGGGCATGGTGTGTAATGTGGCCTATAAAAGATGGTGGCGTTTGGCTAAGAGAGGGCAGGCAGGGACGGGGCAGAGGGGGCAGATAGGCGCTGGAATCCTACGTGATTGTGGTGTGGATAGCAGAGGAGAAGATGCCGGAGAAATTGGGAACTGCACCAGTACAGGCACCGCAGGGCTAGTTGGATTACTGTCCAGAAGGCGCACCACAATGTGGATCACACGCAGCAACGTGGATCACACGTAGCAATCCTCCCCAATCTCCTTGTGTCACGCTTTCATAAGTCGTATCGGACTCCAATCCCCAAATGTGGCACCTTCCTGCATCAACCTAACAACACTTTGCACTCCTCACTCCTTTCTGCCACACTAACTCTCTCGTCGTCATCACTCACTCAACGTGTTTGATTCTTTTTCAGAACTCCCACTACCTCCCATCTCCTCACCCTAACTTCCTGACATGTCAGTTCCAACTCCCCGCTCCTGACCACCCACAGTCCAGGTGTTACCAACCACCTCCGCGTGTCCACCACTCGACACAGACATCCTCCACGGTCTGCGGCTCTTCCAGCCAAAACACACGAGAAAATTGGTAAAGTAAGACCCTTCAGCTGCTCCCTTGTTTGCAGTCGGGGTCGCCACAGCACAAGTTTTACACCGGATGCCCTTCCTGACACAACTCCACATTACATGGAGAAATGTGGCAGGGGCAGAGTTTGAACTGGGAACCTTCTGCACTGAAGCCAAGTGCACTAACCACTTGGTCACCACCCCTGCTACACAAAAAAACTGGTAATGAGTGAAATTTAAACAGTCACCACTCAATACACTTCAGCTCACTTGCTGCTGTTCACGCTCTGATGTCCCACAAATGTCTCTACTGCACCCACAGCTAATGAACTCAATCAGGTGTGTTCAGCTAATCAAGAGCTGGAAACACTAATGTTTATTGACCAAGTGTGACTAGAACAGGTAGGCATGGAAATTATGCAGGGCAGGTGTCATCCTGGAGCAGGGGTGGAGAATCCTGATCTACACTGTCCAACCTTGTCTGTCCAGAGTGTCCAAGTCACTGACTAAAGTACAACGTCAACATACAAATCTAAATACGCTCTGCCAATCACTTTTTGGAAATGAGTCTTTCCCTGGTCACTCTGACTGTGAGAGGACAGACAAAGCAGGGAAAAACAGTGGCTTCACAGTGTCATAGTTTAAGTTTGGTGTTTTGTGGGTTTTGATCTCCATATTCTTCTGTTTTCTGCTGTTATTGTTTGAGTTACTCTGACTCTTGTATTATTCTAAATTTATTATGTCACTGACATAAACGAGCAAAGCTCTTCAGCATCTCACCATGCCATTTAGGTCCTTCAGACTTTTTTTTTGAGTAATGCTTCAGGGGAGCATTAGCATGGCTAAAACCTTTCAGCTTCTGTGGAAGCTCCGCCTCCCCAGACCCCCCACCTTTTTAAGCATTTTTTCTTTATTTCTCTCTTACATGCCTGAAGCTTATCACCATCTAACCATGTCATTTAGGTCCGTCAGACTTTTTTTTCAGTAAAATGGTTCTTGGGCACATGAGCATGGCTAAAACCTTTCATGGCTAAAACCCCCAGACACCCTACCTTTTTAAACTTTTTTTTTGCCTTTCAGCTTGTCCATCTTTTCAGCTGCTCCTGTTTGTTCAGGGTTACGATAGCAGATACAGCCAGAATCTGCATTAGTATTGGCACAAGTTTTACACCGGCTTGCCCTTCCTGATGCAACTCATTTTACCTGGAAAAACACACACAGTTAATAATAATAAATATAATAATAATAACAATAATAACTAGAAGCACTCAGAGAGTGCAAACCTCTGCCAAGGCCATGGGGTCACTGACGCCGTAACATCTACATGCTGTGGAATCATTGAACCTAAAAAAAGTCTAACAATGTTTGCTCAGTAGTAAAAAAAAAAGTTTAATCTGCTGTGACTGGATAGCATGTATCCTTAGCGCTTGGAATCACAGTTTATTCCAACTTGGCACCTTTCCCAGAAGCTACTGTCATCTGAGCACTGATATTGATATTGCATGTGCTTATAGACAAAACAAATAACAGACAAAATTCAATTTATTATTCAACTAAACTGCAAATATATGAATTTTTTAACAGTTATGAAACACTTCTCTAAACAAGGCCATAGGGTCACTGACCCTAAGAGATTCCCTCCTTGGCACAGTGATCTATTTCTTTTTGTCTCTTCTCTAAAATTGTATATAAATAATCATTAGATTATTATATATAAACAAAAATAAATTTAAGAAATATACAATTTGAAAACAAATGCACCCGAACATGATGACAGCTG
Organism: Thalassophryne amazonica; assembly: GCF_902500255.1. Lineage (NCBI taxonomy): Eukaryota > Metazoa > Chordata > Actinopteri > Batrachoidiformes > Batrachoididae > Thalassophryne > Thalassophryne amazonica. The sequence continues at coordinate 22,168,767 of NC_047110.1, read as the reverse complement.
CAACTGCTTAATGCTAACTTTAACATTGAAAATGCCATAGACATGCTAACGCATTAGCATCGGGATCCAGATCGTGATTCGGATCACCACTAAAATTTAATCACTTGTTCCTCTTGTCATTTCCAACCACTCCACAAAATTTCATCAAAATCCATTCAAAACTTTTGAGTTAGCCTGCTGACAGACAGACAAACAACAACAAAAACGCGACCGAAAACATAACCTCCTTGGCGGAGGTAACATAGCAATAATAATAATGATAATAATAAACAACTTTATTTATATAGCACTTTCTGGTGCAGATTACATTCAAAGTGCTTTAAAATTAAAAATAAACACATCCATTAATAACAGTATGCTCGAATAAGATAAAACAAAAGAACAGACAATAATTCACAAAAGCTCAACCACTCATTTTAAAAAAGTCAACTCAGACAAACAATAATAATAATAATAAATAATAATAAATTAAATGTCAGTTATTCATTTCTATACCTGCATACTCCATTCAAGGGTTGGGGTAAAGGGGGGGGGGGTGCTGGAGCCAATACAGTCATGGGCGAGAGGCGGGGTACACCCTGGACAGGATGCCAGTCTAATACAGGATTAATTTTGCTTTAATTTCATAATTTAAATAATTAATTTCAAAATATGACACAATAAATCTTTTTATTAAGTGTTTAAATGGAATTAATCAAATTACAGCACATACAAACAAGAAAGACACACAGTTTGCTGTACCTCCATCTTAAAACATGGTTCTATTCTATCTCAAGGTATTGACTCTTGACATTATGTGGATGTGTGGACATGGAGCGTAATCATCAGCATAAAAAATGAAGGATTCTCCAGCTTCTATGACACTGATGTCAGTTTCCTGTATATTTCTGATGATGTTCATTCTATCCATGTGTTGGCACTGGCAAATGTGGGCAGAAAGTCCAAAATTCAATCACCTAATTGTTATGTGCAGACGCAGGTTGAGGAGCGGACCAACGTCTGACCGAACCCAGCGCTAAATAACCAGAAAGTGGTTCCACAAACAAAACGATTTTATTTCCCCTCTAGTGCAATAATTAGTGTACAACATAAATATTAGTTTGGCGGGTGGAGTGAAGAACGGCGCGCTCTCCAGCGCCCAAAGGAACAGCGCCCCCAGAGGACCGTACCATCAACCCCAGGAGGTACCCTCCCCACAACCCAGGAACCCCAGACCCGGCCACACTTGGTTAATCGGCCCCACAATCAATTCCCCACAGAGGACCGTCCCATCGACCCTGCAGGTGGAACCTGGAAGGAAACATAACAACACAAAATCCAACCCCCGGCGGACTTCATTAAAACAACCCCGGGGGCAAAATAAAACAACTGTCAAACCCTGTTACCCCCCCCCAGCACCCCGAAAGACCCCAGATCACTCCCAGAGCCTATCGTTAGCCCAATTTGGCGAACGGCACAAAACTACTAAGCTGGGGAAGGAAACAGGAAAACTAACCCGGTCCCATCCCCGAAGCGCAGCGGAAAACCGGAAAGACGTCCAGTGCCCCAACCCGACCATACCACAGCCTATCGGGAGGTGTGGAACTACCGAAATGGCGAACGGCAACAGATTGGCCCACCACTCCGAATGAGGTATGTTCCCGCTGCACCACAACCCCGGTAACACCAATGACGAACGGTCAAAGGCCCACCGGGGCTGGAGAGGAACCGGGCCCTAACCAAACCCAAAAAAACGCCCCTGACAACCCCCCCCAGGTGCAGAGGTCTTCTGAGAAACGCTCAGCGTGACCAACCTGCACCACCCCACAACCCAAAAGACAAAACGGTCTCAGAGCAATGTGAGGTTGGGGTTAGGGAAGCAGGGAAATAAAAAACAACAAAACAAAACGACCCAATCCTCAAACAGAAAATACCTAAGTCCAAATAATGAAAACAAACGATTACCTGAGTCCAGCCGAGCTCCGAACTGCCAGTCATTCACTCCACCAGAACCGCCTCTAAATCCCCAAACAATTTATAACCCCTTACAAAAAAACAAAAATAGCCCAAATAACTAAACAACCAAAGGGTTTTTTTTTTGTTTTGTTTTTTTTTTTGTGTGTCCATTTTTATGCCTGTCCCAGAACACCTGGAGATACGTCATCACTATCTTTCTTGACGCTTATGTGACCGGGGCAATAGGGCGGCTTCAGCTCGTCCGAGCTGCATGGGCTCATCCGCAAGAGGAGCCAGTGGTCCCGTCGGAGGAGTCTCAGTGGGGCGAAGAAGAGGCAGCCCAGATCTGTGTCGGGGGAAAGCCCCGAGACGAAAAAACCCGCTCTGATGTCCGTCCTCTCTTGCGTCCACGCTACCTTTATTCCGATCATCTAGACGAATAACCAAGATATTAGTTCATCTAAATCTTTGGTTCATCACGGACTGCTAGCTCGTCTTTTAATGGATCGTTCAAACCATCTACAAACACTCCTCTAAAGCTGCGGCCATTCCAACCGGACTGAGCAGAAAAATTCGGAAATCCACGGAATAATCCGCCGCACTCCGCCTCCCCTGCCTGAGATTCAGCAACGTTGGCAACGGTATTTGTTTTCACCGGATGGTCAAAAACCAAGCGGAACTCCCGGGAGAAATCCTAAAGGATCCTAACAATGGAGAGTTTATTACTCCACAACGCAGTGACCCAAGCTAAAGCGTCCACCTCGGAGCAAATTTGTCACATATGAGACACGACTACCATCAGAAGAGAAGGAGCCGGTCGCTGAGCAAAAACGGAGAACATTGCATCAAAAATGGAGCACAGGCTTCAGCGTTTCCCGCATAAGGCTCCGGATGACAAATGATTGGTTCGGAAGCCGAATCTCGGGGTGACGGAGTTATCTGCACCGGTATCGATGGTGCCGAGCAGCTGGAGCAGCAGGAAGCGGAACGGCTTGCACTGCAAGCTCTGTAACGCGGGCATCTGTTTGTTTAATTTGGGTTTGTGAGATGCTGTAATGGCTCCCATATTTTCTCCAAGTGTTCTTGAACTTTTCGGCAAACGGAACCGCTTCTGCCGCTGGGTCCATTTTGGAATGGCTGGGAACTACTGTTATGTGCAGATGCGAGTTGAGGAGCGGACCAGCGTCTGACTGAACCCAGCGCTAAAATAACCAGGAAGCGGTTCCAAAAACAAAACAAATTTATTTCCCTCCTGTGCAATAATTTGAGTACAACATAAATGTGCGGTTATCTGGCGAGGTGAAGGACGGCGCGCTCTCCAGCACCCAAAAGGATCGAAGCCTCAGCGCTTCTGGACTCAGATTCACCGCCAAACAGGTGGACACGACAAACTGACTCTTGAAGGATGGAAAAGGTGAGGCAAGTCAACAGAGCTACAGCAAATATCCTTCAGAGATACACACTATCAGCAACACATTCAGGTCTGAATTTAAGCTTTATGTAAATGAGCAGCTTCTCACAACAGGTGGAGGATCATCAGTCCGTACGCCACGGCAGTGAGAAACAAACTGCACAATTCTCATCAATGTTCAAATACACTGCGTAACAAAATGCCAAATTACTATTAACGATCATTCAGACAATAATCACCTCGGATGTGTGCTGACAGCATGTGTCCCTCACCCGTCCTCCTTCACAGGCACGATGTGTCAAACCCTGGCGCGGTCCTCAGCGTCTCACAAACGAATGTCACAAGGTCGAGTTCCCGGCAATTCTGCTTGAACCACTTAAATGCAGAACGCCATCTCATTATCTGCTTCAGCTGAAAGTCTTTAAGTTTACACGTGAGCATCATCCACAGGTGCTGTGAGTCAGTAGGCCTGCACGTGAATATCCTCCACAGGTGCAGCTAATAATGCTGATGAGGGTGAAGGACTCTTCTGCCAGCACCTCTCCACAGACAAAAACCAGTTTGCATACCACCTGGAGCAAAGAAAAGAAAACAACACAAAACATCCAGCCAAACCCCCCAACACACACACTAATGCCACAACATTTACATCAATGGAGCCTGAAAGAGACTTTGAAAGGGATCAGAATCACTTTACCTGAACTCAATTCAAACATGACCTGCCTTGGTCAAAATTCAATGTATTATCAAAAGGTTGAAAAGCTTGTCTTAATTTTATCTCAGGCCATATGTACGAGGGTAGGCTGGAAATTTCTAAGTCTCCCCATGAAGGAGTAACGCATTAACTGCATTATAGTAGAACTTAGAACTTTTCAGCCTACCCTTGTATAGTATCCACAACAACCATGTTTCTGTGTAGGCTCTCAGTTGTCCAGGTGGTTTCCATAGTAGAGAAGCTTGAATCTTCGACTGCACTGGGTTGCTTGACGCGAGGATGGTTCGCTTCAAATTGCAGAAGCTTCCTCAGCTAAAATTCTTGCGCTGGTAGTCTGACGTCTGTCTTGACTCTTGTAGAGAAGAATAAACAGAAGCCACAAAAGCTGGAGTTTTAAATCTAACCAGACCCCTCCTGAGAGGCAGACTGCTATAGGCTAGTAACTAAACAATAGCTCTAATTAGCACCTATTGTGCTCTAGTTAGCACCCTCCTAATGACAGGGCAGCTGTCCCTCCTAATGATGGGATGGACGCCTCTCCTGCCAGCTCCCTTGACGACTCTCCTGATGACGTGAATGACTCATTACCATGAACAAAAGACTGAAACTGCTTTGACCTGAGTACCCCATTGTAAACAGGGGACAAAGCTTGTCTCAGACCCCCTCCCCGGTTAAGGCTGGGTTTCAACTGTTTCACATAGAATGCCTCCTTCACCCCTCTCTCAAACCATTTCTTCTCTCTGGCTAAGATTTTAACTTCCTTGTCCTCAAACGTGTCGTGAGTGTCTTTAAGGTGGAGATGAACTGCAGACTGAGGTCCACTGGCGCCCTCTCTGCGGTGCTGGTATAGCCTTTTGTGTAAAGGTTGCTTAGTCTCACCTATGTTCATTACAGTTTTCCTGACATCTGATAGAATACACTACATTGCTCTGTTTGTAACTAGGGATCCTGTCTTTAGGGTGAACTAATTTTTGTCTTAAGGTGTTAACCGGTTTAAAGTAAACTGGGATTTTGTGCTGTCTGAAGATCCTCTGTAGTTTTTCCCCTACTCCTGCTAAATAAGGGAGACACTCCTCTTCTTCTTGTCGCTGTCTCCTGTCTATCTGGTCTCTTTGTTCTCTGGGACCTCTGCACTTTGTCCAGGGATCATCGTGGGTACCCACATACTGTGAGGGCTTTCCGGACAAGTTGTTGTTCTTTAGCCCTTCCCTCTGCAGTTGTGGGTACCTGTAGGGCTCTGTGTTGAAGAGTCCTGATCACCCCGAGCTTGTGTTCAAGGGGGTGGTTTCAGTCAAAGAACAGATATTGGTCAGTGTGAGTTGGTTTTCTGTAAACCCCTATCTGGAGCTGCATGTTCTCTCCAATCATAACATCACAGTCCAAGAAGGCTAAATGGTTGTTTCTGGCATCCTCAAGTTTGAACTTGATATTGGAGTCCACCGAGTTGATGTGTTCTGTAAAGTCCTCAACCTCCTGTTGCTTGATTTTAACCCATGTGTCATCGACATATCTGAACCAGTGACTGGGAGGGATGCCCGTGAAAGACGTCAAGGCTGTCTTCTCCACTCGCTCCATGTACAGATTGGCCACAATGGGGGATACCGGAGACCCCATCGCACAACCATGGATCTGCCTGTAGTAATTCCCCCTAAACAGGAAATACGTGGTGTTAAGACAGATCTCCAAGAGTTGGCAGATGAAGTCTGGTGTGAGTTTGGTCCTTTCAAGTAGAAACACATCCTCCAGCAGTCTCTGCCTCACAGCAGAGACGGCCTCAGCGGTTTAGTCACTAGCCTATAGCAGTCTGCCTCTCGGTAGGAGGGGTCTGGTTAGGTTTAAAACTCCAGCTTTTGTAGCTTTTGTTTATTCTTCTCTACAAGAGTCAAGACAGAAGTCAGACTACCAGAGCAAGAATTTTAGCCGAGGAAGCTTCTGCGATTTGAAGCGAAACGTCCTCGCGTCAAGCAACCCAGTCCAGTCGAAGATTCAAGCTTCAACCAGTTATTCCAAACAGCTGCAGTAAAATATACTGTGTTTAGTACGTCACGCAACAGTGAGGAAAAAATCTTTTCTAAAATTTTACATCCTCCCATCAAAGGTATATAACTTTAATGACTGAATAATTATTTGATTGATTAACTGGACAAAATTATTTTGACATTGATATGTGGTTTTGGAATAAAATCTTTTTCTTAATGAAACAGCTGACTGTGCCGGTTACAGGCAGTATTTCTTCCCACTGAATATGTATCTCTTCTTCCTGTAGCTTTCTTTCTTCTTTCTGTTTAACCACCGATGACGTGCTCTATCCATTTTTTCTTTGCTGACTGATGGGAATGTCTGGTCTTGGAAAATTTCCTTCAGTTTGTTCAGGAAAAATGCATCCAGGTTCCGACCAGCCTGGGCCACCTCCGAGTCTGGCTACACATCAGAGTGAGACAAATGCAGCATAAAAAGAACACAATCACTTTAAATCTTTATTCATCAGGGAGTTTTCACTGACAGCAGGATCATTTACTCTTTATTTCACACTGGTGCATATAACACTGTTATATCGTGCACTGTCAGATCTGCAGACTTACAGCATCCAGAAATGAAACACATGCACTTTAGATACATCTAGGGCAAGACATTCCATCAAATTTATTGTTGAACAAGAGCAATCAGAGATTTCTGATGTCCGCCAATTCGGATCCGGATCACCTCCAAAATTCAGTGGAGTCTTCCATGCCCTAATATCTATCTGGTGTAAATTTGGTGAGAATCTGTGAAGTAGTTTTGACGTAATAATTCAAACCTTATAGTGAAATCTTAATCCAGAATCTGGATCCGGATCACCTCCAAAATTCAGTGGAGTCTTCCATGCCCTAATAACTATCTGTGGTGCAAATTTGGTGAGAATCCATGAAGTAGTTTTGACGTAATCCTTCAAAGCCTATATAAAGTGAAATCTTGATCCAGAATCCAGATTTGGATCCAGATCACCTCCACAATTTAATAGGCTCTTCCATGGCCTAATATGTATCTGTGGTTAAAAAAAAAAAAACATTGTAAAAATCCGTGCAATAGTTTTGACGTAATCCTGCTAACAGACAGACAGACAGGCAGGCAGGCAGGCAGGCAGGCAGGCAGGCAGGCAGGCAAATAAATGAAAAGTCAGTGTTACACTGACTTGTCTTGTAGAAAAGGTCTTTTTGCTCTTTTACTTTCAGTTTTCACAACTGATTGATTTGCCCTTCCCAGCCACAGTACCACAGAGTAAACATTTCAAATTCAGTGGCTGAGAAAAAAATTTAATTTAAACAGTTCAGACCCATTGAAATTGAGATCTGTTTTGCAAGTGAGACCTAGACATTTATAAAGTTTCCAATTCACCTAACCTGCACGTCTTTAAAGGACATGTTGCAGCAAAATCATAACAATTTAAATTTAGGCTGTAGTGACCATCCGATGATCCACCGGGATTACTTTATGCACTTCCATGATGGTTTCAAAGTATACAGCATTCACAGCAAACAGCTACGGAGACGTCTGCAAAGTACTCGTGAGTACTTGTTTGTTTCCGACACGTGACATAGCTACTATAAGCGTCCCAGTGTGCACTTCAGTGGAATGTAGCTGCTAATGATAAGAACAGAGGCACAGATTAATTCCAAAGTTCACATAAGTGTGATGTTGTGTTATGATGACTCATGTTTAAACAAAAACTGTTCATTTTTATGCAGTCACGGTAAAAGGAGTGGCTTCAAGAAGGTTTATGTGCACCTGCACCACCATAAGCCATAAACACAGCCTGTCAGTCAAGTACATGTACAAACACTTGTGAAATGTACTGTATTTGCTTGGACAATGTTTGCTCACTTGTGTGCCGTTACTGTAACACCAATGTAACGCCAAAATGGCAGAAAAATGTCAATAATGATTCCACATTAACAACAATCTCACAAGGAACAAAACAAACACCTCACTGTAATGTTATTAATTCAAGGTGTTAATAAATTACACCACAATGCAACTGAGATTTATCAAGATGATCAACCGGTGCAAGACGGAGCAACTGGTAACTGTCAGTTTGAAAGCAAGGGTGCAGCGCTTTGGATGGTGTTCAGGTTTACTCAGCATGCAATGTCATCCAATAACCACTGATGCTGTTGTTAGTTTAGCACGTTTTGCAACCACAAACTGTAATTTCATTTTCAATTTATTTCATTTATATAGCGCCAAATCATAACAGAGTTGCCTCAAAGCGCTTCACACAAGTAAGGTCTAACCTTACTAACCCCCAGAGTAACAGTGGTAAGGAAAACTCCCTCTGAGGAAGTAACCTCAAGCAGACCAGACTCAAAGGGGTGACCCTCTAGTGCAGCAGATAACAGAATATTTACAGAGGAATCCTTCAAATCTGGAAAGAAGCACCAAAGTTGGCACAAATACTCCTTAGATATTACTCTTTTGAAAAAACTGAGTAGCCTTGAATTTTCAGTAGGCGGCCAGGTAGGGGTCAATTGAAGAATTACACAGGGGTCAAAATTTTAAAATGTTTCAATCATATTGAAAGCTATACCACATTATTTGTCTGATCACAATGATACCAAAAATGTATAGTCTGGACTATCTATGACTGAATGTTATGGAGTTATGGGTAAAAACAGCAAGAATGGTAACAAAGGTCAGCATTAGTTTGTACGGGGTCAGATGTTAAAGTTGCTCTAAATGTTGTAAATTCTGATGCAAATTATTGGTTAATAGGGTTTTAAAAAGGAATAGTTTGCACTATAGTTTGCACTACACAGAGGCAAAAACTCAGGTCTGGGAGAGTTCGGGAGGCTATGGAGGACTATCGGTCGGCCTTGAAGAGATTCTGGCAAACCGTCCGACACCTCAGGAGGCGGAAGCAGCTCTCCACCAGCACTGTTTACGGTGCGGGTGGGGAGCTGTTGACCCTGACTGGGGATGTTGTCGGGCGGTGGAAGGAGTACTTTGAGGATCTCCTCAATCCCATCGTCACATCTTCCGAAGAGGAAGCAGAGACTGGGGACTCAGAGGCAGACTCATCCATTACCCAGGCCGAAGTCACCGAGGTGGTTAGAAAGCTCCTCGGCAAGGCTCCTGGGGTGGATGAAATCCGTCCTTAGTACCTTAAGTCTCTGGATGTTGTGGGTGTCTTGGCTGACACGCCTCTGCAACATCGAGTGGCAATCGGGACAGTGCCTCTGGATTGGCAGACCGGGGTGGTGGTCCCTCTGTTTAAGAAGGGGGACCGGAGGGTGTGTTCCAACTATAGGGGATCACACTCCTCAGCCTCCCCGGTAAGGTCTATTCCAGAGTACTGGAGAGGAGAATTCGACTGATGGTCGAACCTCGGATTCAGGAGGAGCAGTGTGGTTTTCGTCCTGGTCGCGGCACACTGGACCAGCTCTACAAGCTCCATTGGGTGCTCGAGGGTTCATGGGAGTTCGCCCAACCAGTCCACATGTGTTTGTGGATCTGGAGAAGGCATTCGACTGTGTCCCTCGGGGCACCCTGTGGGGAGTGCTCCGGGAGTATGGGGTCCGGGTCCTTTACTGAGGGCTATCCGGTCCCTGTACGACCGCAGCAGGAGCTTGGTTCGCATTGCCGGTAGTAAGTCAAACCTGTTTCCAGTGCACGTTGGCCTCCGCCAGGGCTGCCCTTTGTCACCGGTTCTGTTCATTATTTTTATGGACAGAATTTCTAGGCGCAGCCAGGGTGTAGAGGGGGTCTGGTTTGGGAACCACAGAATCTCGTCTCTGCTGTTTGCGGACGATGTGGTTCTGTTGGCTTCGTCAAATCAGGACCTCGGAGTCGAGCCGCTGCTCCTCCACGTCGAAAGGAGTCAGTTGAGGTGGCTCAGGCATCTTTTCCGGATGCCCCCTGGACGCCTCGCTGGAGAGGTGTTCCGGGTACATCCCATTGGGAGGAGGCCCAGGGAAGACCCAGGACACGCTGGAGGGACTACATCTCTCGGCTGCCTTGGGAACGCCTTGGGGTTCCCCCAGAGGAGCTGGGGGAGGTGTGTGTGGATCGGGAGGTCTGGGCGGCTTTGCTTGAGCTGCTGCCCCCGCGACCCGACTCCGGATAAAGCGGAAGAAAATGGATGGATGGATGGATAGTTTGCACTATGTGGCATGCTTAGTTATCATGTTACAGGGTAACATATGTCACATGTCATAGAATCCAATGGATGTCGACATTGCTCTACCTTTACCTTGCAGACCAAGCATTCAGCACAGTCAAAACTATTTCATTTATTAATCCTATTAGTTCAACCAAATTTGCACCACTTTTTACCAAAATTGGAGCAACTTTAACTTCTAACCATTCTCTCACCATTCTTGTTGTTTTTACCAGATAACTCCATAACATTCAGTCATAGATAGTCCAAACTATACCTTTTTGGTATAGTTGTGATCAGACAAATAATGTGGTATAGCTTTCAATATGACTGGAGCATTTAAATTTTGACCCCTGTGTAATTCTTCAACTGACCTCTACCTGGCTGCCTACTGAAAATTCAAGTGGCTACTCAGTTTTTTCAAAAGAGTAATGTCTAAGGAGTATTTGTGCCAACTTTGGTGCTTCTTTCCAGAAATGAACAATTTTTACAGTTATCTGCTCCACTACTCTGCTTGGGCCATGCTACAGACACAAATTACAGAACAATTCACAAAACAAATATACAGGAAATGCTGTTGGTGCACAGGATAGGAGGGTATCCAGCACAAATACCACATCCATCTCTGGATGGAGCCGCACCTTAAACAGAGAGAAAAAATAAAGTCAGGCATTAGAAAGACAAGAAATACTGCATAATTTGTCAGCATTAAACAACAAGAAAACAGGAAATACTAAGGTGATTGCCGGCCACTAGCCCTAAGCTTGACTAAAAGACCCAGAATTTAGGTAAAGTTGAAGCCGCGGTACGCTCCGTTTCCTAATAAATGAATTAAAAGAGTAAAAAGCCTAGAGCTATACTATACCCGTATGCTAGCCGTATGAAAGGGAAAATAAGTGCATCTTACGTCTAGACTTGAAAGTCTCCACAGAATCTGACTGTTTTATTGACGCAGTGAGATCATTCCACAGAACAGGGACACAATAACAGAAAGCTCTGTGACCCACAGACTTCTTATTCACCCTCGGGACACAAAGTAGTCCTGCACCCTGAGAACACAAAGCCCAGGCTGATACATAGCGTTTAACTGTATCAACTAACAAAATACATTTTGCAGTTATTGGCCGTAGAATTGGAAATTTTGTCCCCCCAATTAGAACAGTGTTTCAGTGTCCAGCCTAATCATCTATAATCATTCTGTCTAATCAGCATCTTGTTATGCCACAACTGTGAGGTGGGAAGGATTATCTCGGCAAAAGAGAAGTGCTCATTAACACAGATTGAGACAGATTCATGGACAATATTTGAGAGAAATAGGTCTGTTGTGTATATAGAAAATGTTCTAAATATTTGAGTTCAGCTCATGAAAAATGGGAGCAAAAACAAAAGTGTTGCATTTATATTTTTGTTCAGTGTATATGACTGACAGGTTTCACCAAGGCGACTGTTTAACTCTTTCAGAAAGTGGTCAATACGTGTAGGACAGTAGTCCATGGGGACCCCGGTAGTCTGGCTAGGAATATTTCGGTATTGGCTTTCGGAATACTGTAGTCCTAATTTCTGTAATTAAACACACAATTCTAATCCAATTACATTTTTTCCGCAAATCTGATTGGTTAATCATGTGAGATTTCAGACCATATAATATCAGGTATATGGTAGCAAAATATTTGACCGCTTCACATTTGATGTATTACTCCGCGTCCTGACAGCACGCACTACTACACAGATGTCAATTTATGGCACAGTCAGCTGAGAGCGAGACGTGACGTAGCAATAAAGATGCCAAATGGGTGAATTTAAGTTACCACATGAGTATAAGTACTGATGTGGATTCTGATGATGTGGATTCTGATACTTTGTATAACTTTTTCTTACTATCTGACCTCATCAGGAGCATTTAATTTGCTGAAATACTGCAAATGTTTGATTGCAGTTGTGTGTCCATGATACTGCTTGTGGTACAAAGGCCATACAGATGTAGCAGCATAAAGGCTCATGCATGATGTAACATCATGTGCAAAGGATCAGGTGGGTATAACTGGAGCAAACACGTGATTATTCTTTAGACTACAGTAAAGAAGCTTTGTGGATTGATGAGTGATGTAAAGGTTTGAAAATAACGCAAAGCTGCATTAAACTAAACTAGAGATCTTCTGCCTGGATGACTGAGAATCATCAATGACATGAACCAGGAAACACAAATTCTAACAAGCTAATGACAACTTACGTAATTGAAAGTATCACAGTTCTTGAACATCAGCAGGACATCATCCACAAACTGGTCAACAGTGAAATAGTGAAGAGTGTTGCTCTTGTCCAACTTCCTACGAATCACTGAGAGGTCAATGGGCTTCTTAATGATCTGATAGTAGTTTTGAGCCTGGAGCATATTCAGTGCATCACAAGAAAGAAAGAAAGAAGAAAGAAAGAAAGAAAAAAAGAAAAAAAAGAAGAAAGAAGAAGAAAGAAAGAAAAAAGAAAAAAAAAAAAAAGAAGAAAGAAAGAAAGAAAGAAAGAAAGAAAGAAAGAAAGAAAGAAAGAAAGAAAGAAAGAAAGAAAGAAAGAAAGAAAGAAGAAGAAAGAAAGAAGAAAGAAAGAAAGAAAGAAAGAAAGAAAGAAAGAAGATTAGATGAGATTAAAAAAAGATTTTGAACATTTCTTTCTCTTTGTTCTCCTATCCTCCCAGATTGATTTGCACCAAACTTGTTATTTCAATGGTATGTTTTGGGAAAGGTCAAAGTCACCGGGGTCAAGGAATTTGATTTTCATCTTAATTGGACGAAACATGTTATACATATGGAATAGGGTGGTCCTTATTTTGTAAAGTTTACTCCAACCTCCTGAATAGGTTCCAACTGATGAGAAAACATGCTGTGTAAAATTTTGTTTGTATAAATGAAATTTTAGTTGTCGCTCAAAGCATTGAAATTTTGCCATTTTCATGCTGTATATTCAAAACATTGCAAAATAAGGACCACCCTAGTATGGAAGTGAACACTATATTAAGAGTTACCCTGCAAGGCCAGCCAAAGGTCAATCATTTGCTTGAAGGTCAAAGTCACTGTGATCAAGGCTTAAGGTCAATGGGTCTCTCTCAAGGTCACATTTCCACCAGGCAATGAATTGGCTCATTTACCAGAAGCTTTTACCTTAACAGTGACCACATCTTTATTGATGCTATACTGGACTCACCATAGGTGCCATCTGACCTCAAACGTGTTCTGTTTCTAGCGTTTATTCTCCCACAATATTCTGTCTCTGGCATTATTCTTCCCATATAATTATTCCTGTGTTATATTTTTCTCTGGCTTCTGGGCTCAAGCGCTCTGTCTCATTTCTCTCTGGACTCTGGCTCCCTCTGGTGTCATCTTGATGCACTATCTCGTGTCACGCATATTTGTAAGACGGTTAATCATTATACTGCTTTCCAATTCTGTCTTCTCCCCCGAGCCTGTTAGTGTCTCCCTATACCCTCATTCCTTGCTTGATTATAAATGATTTCCTTAACGTGTTTCTGGTATTCCTCATTTTTATGGGATTTCTCATTTTTTCCTCTCTGTTAATGACCCATGCTGCCACTCCTCATTTCTTAAGCCTGCCTACTTTTCCTGGTTTATTTGCTTGTATTGACTGATCTCCCATGTTCTGACTTATGCCTGCTTGCTGCATTACCTACCTGCCTGATCTCTCACTGGCACCTCTGCCTGTGGACTGCTTTTCCATATATGACCTTAGACTGTTTTCCTGAGTACTTTGGACTCATACATTCACCTGGTCTGTTCTCTGTACTGGGTCACACCTGTACTCACCATTACATTACTTCTCTGTCTTATTCTTCAGCATATTTATGCCCACAGGTACAACTCCTTGCTCTATTAGCAGTGTTTGGGAGTAATGCACTACAAAAATAATGCAATTACTGTGATTACTTTTTTGCTGAAACGCAGTAATGTAAGGCATTACTAATAAATTTACTAATAAATTTTCAGTAATATTATACTCATTACATATTTCAGTAATGGTGTTACAACACACTTTACACTGAAATTTAGAGCTGTTTTGTCTTCATAAAATATCACTAACACCACCAGACATTTTGCAAAATGCACCCTGTTAAAAACATCCTTGTGTGGGGCTGTAGAGTGTGGCTTTTCCACATTGATTTTCTCAAAAGCCACAGTGATAAAGCCGCGGTGCATCTTGTTGATGAATAGATCAAAACACTGATTGAATTCAATAATATTCAGCCCGATAAAGGCATTTTTTTTTTTTGGTAATCATTTAAACTTGGATTAGTCACTCATCTTGCTTTTGTCTGAGAGGTGGCGCAAGAAGCTAGTACTTGCTGCAGGGATCAACACATAGTGCTATGTGTTTTTAAAAATAGACAAACACACTGCTTTACTTTAAATATACAATAAGTCTCTTTTTGATCATCAGTACGTGTCTGTCTAGCTCAGGGTGGCCAAGTTCGGTCCTCGAGCTAACGAGTCTTTGGACTGGATTCAGGTGTGGTGGAGCAGGGAGACAACTAAGAGTGTCAGGAAGGTGGCTCTCGAGGACCGAACTTGGCCACCCCTGGTCTAGCTATTTGATAGAGCAGACTCATGGATCCAATACAATGATTAAACAGCAACCACCACACCCTCGTTCTCTTCATGTCTGGTCTGCAGAGGGCAAACTCACAGTAGTGAAGGGTGAGAAAGCCCCCCCCCCCCCCCCCCCCCAAACGGTACACTGTTGAAGATATTTTAAATACTGTTTTGCACATATTAATAATAATAACCAGATTCTCCTACTGTGAAAATTGTATTTAAATTATTTGTAGTAGTAGTAGTAGTAGTAGTAGTAGTAATATTTAAAATAAGTAAGGCTGTATGAACCATGCTGACTTTGATACTCAGATTGGTTTTGACTAATTTGACTGAATTGAGCAGGCGCAGCAGAGCTGGCTGAAACTCCACAGCTATGGTCAGAAGACTTTGTGCAATGACGCGTTCTCATGATAATAAATAACTCTTGAAAAATCAGTATCTACATTTTCAGATGGTTCCTATATTACTGGCAGTCTAACAGATTTCATGTGTGTCAAAACTTTTTTTTTATTAATATTTTTATTGTTTCTCTGTTTGGTCTGTCTTATATTTCTTAGCAGTTACAGGCTATGTTTAGCCTCTATGTTAATTTTTGTTGGACTAAAAGACTGAGCTATATTCCTTGAGCATGATGGCTAATCCTCCAAGTGCACTTTATAATTCTTGATAAATCATAAATTATGTCCAACATGCCAGCTTTGTGCTGTGAACATCGTGAATTGAAAGAGAATAAAAGAATGAAAATGAAAACAAAAAGATGGTTTGTTATAGTGAACTCTACCTCTATTGTGTAAGAAGTGGCCTGGACTTTAAATATCACACCATCACTTTCATTATTTTGGCAGACTTTGATCCTTTGGGATTCTGGCTGTGATTATTACTTGTATTGCACCATGGCCTTCACTGCGCAAATTATATTAATTATATTGTTGTTATTAGCCTTCAGGGCACACAGTCATTATGTTATTTTGCCCTCTGCTGTATAATAAACTGCAGTAAACTAAATTTTAACCTTTTCGAATGCCAAGTCCTATTTCCACTGTTATTTTGGTGAAATAACTCAAACGTAATGCAGAAGTGTGTAATGTATTGCAATACAGAGACAGTAAAATTGTAATGTATCAAATTGCTTTGAAATAACAGTAACTAGCAATCCATAATGTATTACATTTTAGAAGTAGCTTGCCCGACACTGTGTATAATAAATATGTAAGCCTCAGATGTCAATGTTCAGAATTCTATTCTATGATTATGCTTATTATGAAATAAAAGCAGAAGATTTGGCAGAAAAACTTAGGCTGGAATGATCATTACATAATGTCATTACATTCTCTTTCTCTCTCTCACGAACTCAGCAGCATGAGTGTGAAAAAGGTCAGACAGAGCACTTATGAAGGTTCTGTTTTGTTTTTTGCCCTCACCCCTGTACAATCAAGAAAGTAGATGTATACACGTGCACGCTCTTGTGTCATGCAGCATTGCATTGTCCAAAATGTGAAGAAAATGAGGCACAGTGTTATCATTTCCTGCATCACAGCAAGTTGAGTTGGCACTGAGAACTCAATTGATTCAGGTGTCTCATGTATTTGAAGTATTGTCTGTGGTCTGTAATTTCATACCAGTGCAGTTAAGAATGAGAATTACTGAACATGCAGGAATCCATGCAGAAATTAAAATGTTTCCATTAGGGGTTATCAAGATCACTATGAATTGGGAGCAAGTCAGCTTGGTGTAGCTGCTATTCCAGTGCAATGTCGGCATTGTGTGCATAAAGTAAGCAAATCAAAGTTGACATTTTTCTTTGCAGAACTTTAGTAACCTGTCCTGGGCTTACCAGAGGGCTGACCGGCTCGTGAAACGGTGAGCTGACTGCGTGACACAACAAAAGCAGGGTCAACTTCTCACACCTCTGCAAAAACAAACCCAAATTCATGTGTTCATGTCCAGATGAGCAAACACCACTACTGAAGTTTTAATATGTGCCGTCAGTTTGATTCACTGAAGACATCAAACCTCTCACCCTCTGGTCCTGGTGGGACAATGTGTATGGTGCTTTGACTCCCCCATGGTGATGGATGTTCTCACAGTCATAGGGCTCTGCAGGATCCTGATCCGTTCTACATAAAGTGCATACCCAGTCACCACTGTGAAACACACAAAACAAATCTGTTATTGTGCACTTCAGACTTAGAAATGTGCACGTGGGGTGTACTGTCCTTGACTGGTTTCTTTAGATAGATAGATAGATAGATAGATAGATAGATAGATAGATAGATAGATAGATAGATAGATAGATAGATAGATAGATAGATAGATAGATAGATAGACAGATAGACAGATAGACAGATAGATAGATAGATAGATAGATAGATAGATAGATAGATAGATAGATAGATAGATAGATGTACTGCGACAGACTAGAATCCTGTCCAGGGTGTACCCTTCATATTTGCAAGCTGTTTTTCTTTTTTACTTCACTTTTGATACTCTGTGTGCTTCTGTGTTCTGCTGCTGCTAGAACCTCAATTTCCCTGAGGGAGTCTTCCCAAGGGATCAATAAAGTTCTATCTAATCTAATGTTCATTACATTGAGCACAAGGACTGACATACAACAGTGATGGGCACAGCCAACCTAAAAGTTTAACTTTGATAACCACTAATCTGCTTACTGAAATGTTAACTGTGATCATGCTAAACCAGTAAACTGCTAAAAGATTTTGCTGAAGCTAATAGTTGTTAACTATTAATGTTTTACTATCCCTTGTTGTTGTTGCTCCCGTTTCGTCCGGGGTCGCCACAGCGGATACAGCAAGATCCGCATTGGTATTTGGCACAAGTTTTACACCGGATGCCCTTCCTGACACAACTCCAGTTTTACTAGAACTCCAAGTAATGTTTTTACTACCCCAAATCAGAAAAAAGTAAAATGCAAATGATTCCTATTTCATTGAAATTTTTTTTATTTCAATTGGGCACCGCAGTCTCATTTGAGGGTGGGCACTAAAGTGATAAATATGATGCATATGTTGGGAAAGTGTAGTGACACGGACCCACAACAGGGGGCGTAAATGAATGGACAATGGATGAACCCAAAGATAACAATTTACTGTTGTGATGTGCACAACGGAGTACAGACAATCACAGATTTAGAATCCAGTCAATATACAAAGGTAACGTGTGGGCAGGCTCGAGGATAGAAGACGTCTGTCCAGAGAAGAGTCAGGTCCCACATGATTTCCACTGCCAACGGATCTGGAGCACACTGTAGCCGCCAAGTCCTGAATCCCCAGGTGGCCACCCTCTCCAGCTGACAGACCTGGTACTGCTGGCAGGAAGCAGAAAACAGTTTATGGTGGGTGAGTGCGCACCCAGCAAAACAGTCAGCAAACAGTCAGTTCCTTTTTGTGGGAAAATCTCCACCTCCTACACAGGAACACAGTTCGTGCAGAGCCTGAAAGTGCTACTTATCTGGTTTGGGGTGAGTGGTGAAGAGCGTCACTCCTCTACAAACCACAAACCCAGCTCCCAGCTGAAAGTAGGTAACAGGTACTCCTGCAAAACTCAGAGAAAAAAACACGTGCGTTCGGCACAGAAAAACGGCTGAGAGGTTTTACCTGACGGGTAGAACGATATCTCGGCAGGGAGGTGGAGTTGCTGCCCGGCTTTTATTGTGGATGGTGAAGTGGTGGTGATGAGTGGCAGCTGAAGATGAGGTGGTGATGAGTGACAGCTGTCACTCCCGGCTGCTCCTGCGAGGCGGGCTGCGCCCTCTTGTGCCTGAAGCCCGCACTTCAGGCAGGGCGCCCTCTGGTGGTGGGCCAACAGTACTTCCTCTTCAGCGGCCCACACAACAGGACCCCCCCCTCAAACGGGCGCCTCCTGGCGCCGACCAGGCTTGTCAGGATGACGGGTGTAGAAGTCGGCCAGGAGGGCCGGATCCAGGATGAAGCTCCTCTTCACCCAGGAGCGTTCTTCAGGTCCATACCCCTCCCAGTCCACCAAATACTGGAACCCCCGGCCCTTTCGACGGACGTCCAGGAGCCTGCGAACCGTCCAAGCAGGCTCCCCGTCGATGATCCGGGCAGGAGTCGGCACCGGTCCGGGGGTGCAGAGGGGTGAGGTGTGGCGTGGTTTGATTCGTGAGACATGAAATACCGGGTGGATCCGCAGTGAAGCAGGGAGCTGTAGCTTCACTGCGGCAGGGCTGAGGATCTTGAGGATCTTGAACGGTCCAATGTATCAGTCCTTCAACTTAGGGGAGTCCACTTGTAAGGGGATGTCCTTTGTTGAAAGCCACACATCCTGCCCGAGCTGATATGCAGGGGCCGGGTGTTAAGGATTTTATATATATATATATATGTTATCACTGTTAAACATTTGTAGCTTTGTCTTCTTTCTCATGAGAACGGTGTTGTGCTGTTTTGCACTTCACCCTGAGAACGTACGTGTTATTCAACCTTGTTTTAGCTTTGTCTTCTTTCTCATGAGAACGGAGATGTGCTGTTTTGCACCTGTCTTAATGCAATCCTGAGAATTCAATTTTGTTTTAGCACTCTGGGGTCAATCTGAACTGGGAATGAAGGACTGGATGTACTTATTGTTATAACATAACTTTGTTTTCATAGCCGCTAACGACTGGGAGTAAAAGAACTGAAGGTTGAATTTTGACTGATTGTGATGCTTAGTGTTCCAGGCAGATGCAAAACAGCTGATAACTGCAACAGACGAACGAGATGTGCTGACCTGAAGTGTTCTTCCTTACAGCTGCACTTGACGTATGCGTTTATGTTATGGGAAGAAACTTGTCTTGCGTCATTACCCCCACCCTTAGGACAAGTTTCTTGTTTATGTGATGAGGGCGTCTCTTAATAAAAAGAGCGGAAAAGCAGGCCAGACTTTAGTGTAGCCTTGGTGTACAGCCTGGCCGCACTCCGCGCGTAATATTTGACTTTCTGTCTCACTGGTGTTTCTTGACTCTGTTTGTCTTGTTAAAGGTTTAAAAATGTTTGGAGGAGAAAATACCCAACATTGACTGGGGGCTCGTCCCGGGATCTCAACAATACCGGAGGTGTCCAGCGGAGGTCGTCAAGTCCAGACGTAAATCCTTGGCCAAGGTCCGATCGATTGATCGTGTCTGCAATTGTCGACCACCGTTGGCATCGTCTGGTTGACGAGATTTTCCCGAAGAAGACAGACAGGAAGTCGAGTCAGTGAGTAGAATTTCTTTGTAAATAGTACTGAGTGAGTGGTGATCAGATCACATAAACAGTTAAATTCCGCAAGCGATGATACAGAATCGTCTGTTAATGCAAAGCAGTTAAACTCTGTAAGGAGGGTGCGGACTCCTCTGTTTATATACGCGTACCGGTAGGGGATAAAAGTGATCACATAAAACAGTTAAACTCCGTAAGCGATGATACAGAATCGTCTGTTAATGCAAAGCAGTTAAACTCTGTAAGGAGGGCGGACTCCTCTACGGTTGCGAGGGACGCAAGTAGTTAAATTCCGGAAGGAGGATACGGACTCCTCTGTTTTAATACGTAAAGGAAATCCCGGGTAGAAATACGTGCACTGTAAAAAGTAGTTAAATTTGGCAGGGACGGCGGAGTCCCCTAATGCAGGACATTAGTTAAATTTCACGGGAGGGCGAGCTCCCCTGACATAAGAATACGCGTACGATTATTAGGAGTGTTTCTATGTGTAAATAGTGTTTTGCGCAAGTGTAAATAACTGTGTGAAAACTGTGTGTGTGTAATACTTTGGACAACGTTAGTGACAACCGTGCGTGTGGAAGCAGAGGCAAGTGATTCCGCTTCCTACGGGGAGGTGAAAGGAATCAACCACACGACGGCAAATTAATTGTCACGTCCAAAGAAAGTGTGAAAACTTCAGATTTAGAACACCCTAGGTGTGCCCCCGTCTGAAGTCCAAATTATAACATATAACATAACATAACATAAAAATGGGGGGTAAGACGTCTATAAATAAGGAAAATTTATCAACTGACGACTGGAAATTTATGGAAGCAAAAAATCCAAAAACAACAAAAAATTGGAGACCTGGATTAATAAACATGACTTTGACGGACGACTGAACCTGATCAGTATACAGAAGCTGAAGAAGGAGTTAGAACAGCAACATAAAGGTGATGAGAAAAAGATGCAGAAAGTAGGGGCAGATTTAGTGGCATTTTGGGAGGAAGAAGCAGAGAACAGACAGAAGGGAGCAGAGAAGCGACGATTAGAGAAAGCAAGAAAAAAGAAAGCTGTAGGTAAGGCAGAAGAAGATGTGATAATTCAGCACAGAGAACCAGAACAGCCTCAACAACCACCGCCGGCTGGACCGTCGGTGGCAAAGAGACCTTTATCTCCTCTACCAGAGGATGACGATGTATTGCCACCACAGTATGATTTGGCAGTAAAACCTAAGGTAAAAAGAGAAAAACCAGAAAACCACAAACACGCAGTCAAGCAAAAGTGCCTACAGCCCCTCCCATGGTGGAACATAGTGATCAGGGAGGTGCCTATCCTATGATAGAAGTACCAAATCCTCGTGCAGAAACAGCAGGACAGCTACCAACCATGCTCGTTTATCGGACATGGAATGCTGATGATATCAAAGCAGCAGTCGACATGATACCATCGCCACATGTCGACATTGAGGGATTTATGCAGGATATAGAAAACATTAGAACATCTTACCACCTTAATGGACCTGAAGTCCAACAGGTGTGGATGAAAGCATGTGGCCCTAAATGGAGTCAGGTACGTGGAGACTGGAATCCTGCAGATCAACAAGGCGTACCACTGACACATGATGATCTAGTCTTGAAAACAAGAGTGGAAGCTACGATTACACGTGCAAAAGGAGTGTTAGGACCAAAGATAAATTATACTGAAATTACCAGGACAACTCAGAAAGAAGGAGAACCATGGATAGAGTTTAGATGCAGATTTGAGAGTGTATTTAGAGTCCATAGTGGCATATTGCCAGGAACACCAGTGTATGAAAACAAATTGAAAAATATTTCACCTGTGAAGCTGATAATGACCGATTTGATTCATGATGGCAACTCAACAGCTGTCATAACAGTAACAGGTGCCACTGAAGATGTTTTAAAATTGAGATTCACAGGTATGCCATTACATGTGTCACTTTGTAAACCATATTTGACAGAATGGCAAGAATTGGGACTGACAGTCATAACAGCTTTGTCAGCCACTGATTGGAGCAGAGTTGGACCACGAACGGAGTTCAGTCCATCAACTAAATTGTATAAAGTGCCAGTTAATGTCTCATTGGTGCTGACAGCTGGAACACAGATTGATGTGTCCACTTCACAATCCTGAGTGTTTCAGTTGAGTCCTGAAGAGGACGATCTTCTCTCTTCTGTACCATCAGGATTGTGGACAACAGGTCCTTCAGACGTAGGACTGATAAAAAAATGCACAACCTGTAGTTATAAGACCAAAAACAGAATACAGACCATGTGTAAGACAGTATCCATTGAAACCTGATGCAATTGAAGGAATCAGGCCAGTAATAGAGAATTTATTAACAGCAGGAGTAATAGTGCCATGTCCAGATTCACCATGTAACACACCCATATTTCCTGTAAAAAAAGGCTCCGCCCTCAGTGGGATGGAGAATGATTCAAGATCTGCAGGCAGTAAATGCTGCTGTAGTAAAAAGAGCTCCATGTGTACCAGATCCGCACACACTGTTAAGCTCATTGAGATTAAATTCTAGTTGTTTTTCTGTAATAGATATCAGTAATGCATTTTTTTTTTTTCCGTACCAGTACACCCAGATAGTCAATTCTGGTTTGCTTTTACCTTTAAAGGACAACGATATACATTCACCAGATTACCGCAGGGTTACGCAGAGAGCCCAACTATTTATTCTCAAGTCATGTCAGCATGTTTAGCTAATTTCGTTCCACCGGCAGATAGCCAACTATTAGTGTATGTTGATGACATTTGATTGCCTCTGACACACGAGAAACTGCATAACTGACACAGTAGCATTATTATGTTTCTTATTTGATAATGGCCACAAAGTGAGTAAAAACAAAGTTCAGTTGTGTAGGGATAAAGTAAAATATTTAGGACATGAATTATCAGCCACAGGGCGCACAATCCTGTCTGACAGGAAGGAAACAATTTTGCACGCTCCAAAACCACAAACCAAAAAGCAGATGATGTCATTTTTTGGACTGACTAATTACTGCGGGGCATGGATTCCCTGCTATGCAGAATTGACTAGTCCACTTTCTGATTGATGTACAAGGATGATATTTCAATGTCAACCGTGTTGGAATGGAACAAAGATGCTGAGGAAGCTTTTGTAAAAGTAAAACAAACAGTGTCATCCACAGTTTTGGCACTACCAGATTATAGTAAACCATTCATTCAAACAGTTGATTGTAAGAATAAGTTCATGACTAGTGTTTTGGTTCAAGTGTATGGCTCTACTACTACTCATCTAAATTGGATGCAGTAGCAAGTGCTCTACCACCATGTGTACAGGCTGTTGTTGCAGCCTCTATGGCTGTTCAAAGTAGCAGTAATGTTGTTCTATTCCATCAGTTGACACTGAAAGTTCCACATGCAGTCTCTGCACTTCTGTTGCAGACAGACATGAGCCTTTTGTCCCCAGCAAGACATCTTTCGTGTATGTCCTTGCTATTATCACAACCACATCTTACGGTAGAGCGATGTACAACATTGAATCCATCCACATTGATACCCTTACCTGAGGATGGTGAGCCGCACAATGTCTTGATGTAGCTACGGTCTGTACGAAAGCACGTCCAGACCTCCAGGACACACCCATCCCAAACAGTACAATTGTGTATGTGGATGGTTCTTCCACTAAAAACGCTTATGGACGAACACAATCTGGATATGCTGTTGTCACAAATTCAGAAGTATTGGATTCTGCTTCATTGCCATCCTCATTTTCAGCACAAGCAGCTGAATTAGTTGCTTTAACTGCAGCTTGCTATCTGTTTAAAGGTACGGCTGTATCAATTTATACAGACAGCCAGTACGCTTTCAGTACGCTGTGAAATTGCCTAACCAAATTGCTATATGCAAATGTGCGGCTCACACCAAAGGCTCTGACAGTGTTTCAAAAGGAAATGACGTTGCTGACAAAACCGCAAAGGCGGCAACAGCTCTTTCTATTTTTCTCCTATATGACACCCCTCCGGATATGACCACAAAAGAAACCCATATTGCCAAAAAAAAATATGTTTAAATGGGCAGCTATTATGAGCCATGGCGTGACGCATGTCTCATCAGGGGGTATGATATCGCAATTGCAATCTATTTTTTGTCTTTATGGGTTCGATGCATATGCAAAACAGCATTGTAGAGCATGCATGACATGTGCGAAACACAACTCACAAGGCAATTTGAGACCCCAAAGAGGTAAATTTCCAACACCACAATATCCCTTTCAAGTGATTCATATGGATTATATACAGCTGAGTAAACATGAAGGGAAGGAATTTTGTTTAGTCATAATTGATGCCTTCTCAAAATGGGTAGAATTGTTCCCTACAAAACATGCAGATGCACTTACAGTGGCTAAGGCATTGTGCAAAGACATCATTCCATGATTTGGAATACCAGAAACAGTCTATTCAGATAATGGAGCGCATTTTGTTAATACAATAGTGCAATACGTAGGAGAAGCGCTACAGGTCAATCTCAAAACTCATTGCGCTTATCATCCACACAGTGCCGGATTAGTGGAAAGGACAAAGGGCACAATAAAAATAAGATTAAGGAAATGTATAGAAGAGACAAACGAACCTGGATTGAATGTTGGACCTAGTAAAATTGTATATGAGAATAGCACCAACACCATCAGGGTTAACACCATTTGAGATACTTTATGGACGACCATATCGTCTACCAATTTTGACATGGATACTAAAACAGCAGATGAGGAACAAACATTAGCAAATTTTATGAAAAAGACATTAACACAGAAAGAGATAACTTAAACACATTTACTGCCGAATAATTTTGATCTTCCACAGGACGGCCTTCCAGTAGTCTAGCCAGGAGACTGGGTGTTCATCAGAGTGATTAAGAGGAAGAACTGGTCCAGTCCTCGTTGGGAAGGTCTATACCGAGTGCTGTTAACAACACCAACTGCAGTAAAGATAGCGGAGAGATCAACGTGGATACATCACTGTAAGATACAGCGTGTGTTGGCGGCCTCCACAGTGTAAGGGGAAGTCTGGCTACAAAGGGAGTCTATTTAATTAGCAATAGATTGTCTCAATGCCAGTGAAGCAGGGAGATCCTTGCACTATTAGGTGAGGTGGTTAACAACACTGTATCCTAGCAATCATGACTGAACTACAGCAGACCCCGGAGCGGCGTGCTCAGCGCCGCCGCTGCCGGACTGTTGGTAGGGCAGCCGGTTGTGTTGTGATCTTAGTGTGTTTCGTGCTCCTCGGATTCCTGGCCTGGTGGTTGACCCAAGAATTGCAGCTCACTGTGGACCGAGCCAGAGAACAACGCAAGCAACATCAGAAGAGGTTTATTCATAATGTGAACGAGACAGATGGACACCCTCATATATACCATACTAATATGTGGTACAGATATGTTCATTTATTGGCTATGGAATTACGTTACTAATTATTATGTTTGTTCGCAAATACCTATATCCTCAACACACCCAGCTCTGACGGCTAAACCGTACCCTGCTAGGGTGACAGAATGTCTTATCATACGGATGCATAATCAAACTGTATTTCGGGGGCAGCAGTTCTCAGCAAATCTGATAAGATTT
Organism: Thalassophryne amazonica; assembly: GCF_902500255.1. NCBI lineage: Eukaryota > Metazoa > Chordata > Actinopteri > Batrachoidiformes > Batrachoididae > Thalassophryne > Thalassophryne amazonica. The sequence continues at coordinate 22,143,160 of NC_047110.1, read as the reverse complement.
AACGTGATGATATTTTTGCGTTTCCCTTCAGTCTAGTCAATGGAGCAGCACTTGGGCACGCTTGTACGTCCTCTGTTGAAATCCCTATCACCGGGGAACACCGGCGGTCTGCATGGGCCTTGGCCCTTGTTCGGGCCTTCAGCAGGGCAAAGCGGGCGGCGCGCCACACCTGACAGTATCTTCGTAGGTGGGCCTGGACCGAGGGGGCACTGACCTCTCCCTCCACCATTGGAAACAACGGGGGCTGGTACCCCAAACACACCTCAAACGGGGAGAGGCCGGTAGCAGAGGACACTTGGCTGTTATGAGCATACTCGATCCAGGCCAGATGGTTACTCCAAACCGCCGGTTGCGCGGAGGTCACGCAGCGGAGGGCCTGTTCTAGCTCCTGGTTCGTCCGCTCTGCCTGTCCGTTCGTCTGTGGGTGATACCCGGATGAGAGGCTCACAGTGGCCCACAGTTCTCTGCAGAAACTCCTCCAGACTTGAGAGGAGAACTGAGGACCACGATCCGAGACAATGTCAGTTGGTATCCTATGCAGACGTACAACGTGGTGGACCAGGAGGTCTGCAGTCTCCTGGGCTGTTGGGAGCTTCAGGAGGGCCACGAAGTGGGCCGCCTTGGAGAATCGGTCCACTATCGTGAGGATGGTCGTCATGCCCTGGGACGGCAGGAGACCCGTGACAAAGTCCAGGCCGATGTGCGACCAGGGGCGATGAGGCACCGGAAGCGGCTGGAGGAGTCCCTGGGTCTTTTTGTGGTCAGCCTTGCCCCTGGCACAGGTGGTACAGGCCTGGATGTACTCCTGGACATCGGCCTCCATGGACGCCCACCAGAAGCGCTGCCGGACCACTGCCACGGTTCTTCGCACCCCTGGGTGACAGGAGAGCTTGGAACCATGAAAGAAGCCCAGGACTGCAACTCTGGCTTCTGGTGGGACGCAAAGTCGGTTCTTCGGGCCGGTCCCCGGGTCCAGGTTCCATGCCAGGGCCTCCCGGACGGTCTTCTCCACGTCCCAGGTGAGGGTGGCCACAATAGTGGACTCGGGGATGATAGGATCCAGTGGATCTGACAGCTCAGTTTTGACTTCCTCTTCGTGGACCCGGGACAGGGCGTCAGATGATTGGTTCTTGTTCCCGGGGCGGTAGGTGATCTGGAAGTCAAAACGCCCGAAGAACAATGACCAGCGGGCTTGCCTGGGGTTCAGACGCTTGGCGGTCCGGATGTACTCCAGGTTCCGATGGTCCGTGAAAACCGTGAACAGTACAAGCAGCTCCCTCCAACAGGTGTCTCCACTCTTCAAGAGCCTCTTTCACTGCTAGGAGTTCTCGATTGCCGACGTCATAGATCCTTTCTGCCGGGGTCAACCTGCGGGAAAAATAAGCACAAGGGTGGAGAACCTTATCGGACTCCCTGCTCTGGGACAGCATGGCTCCTATCCCTGAGTCAGAGGCATCCACTTCAACGATAACTGGCGGCTAGGATCGGGCTGCACCAGAACTGGTGCAGTCGAAAACCGGCGTTTCAACTCCTAAACGCGACCTTGCACCGATCCGACCAGGTGAAAGGGACTTTTGGGGAGGTCAGGGCTGTCAGGGGGCTAACAACCTGACTGTAGCCCTTAATGAACCTCCTGTAGAAATTTGCAAAGCCGAGGAACTGTTGCAGCTTCCTACGGCTTGTCGGTTGGGGCCAATCTCTCACCGCCGAAACCTTGGCCAGATCAGGGGCGACGGAGTTGGAGGAGATTATAAACCCCAGGAAGGACAAAGAAGTGCGGTGGAACTCGCACTTCCCGCCCTTCACAAACAGCCGGTTCTCCAACAACCGCTGCAGGACCTGACGTACATGCTTGACATGAGTCTCCGGATCCGGGGAGAAGATGAGAATATCGTCCAGATATACGAAACGAACCAATGCAGGAAATCCCGCAAGATGTCATTTACCAAAGCTTGGAACGTCGTGGGGGCGTTAGTGAGGCCGAACGGCATCACCAGGTACTCAAAGTGACCTAACGGGGTGTTAAATGCCATCTTCCATTCGTCTCCCTTCCGGATCTGAACCAGGTGGTACGCATTTCTAAGATCCAGCTTTGTGAAGATTTTGGCTCCATGCAGGGGCGTGAACACTGAACCCAACAGGGGCAACAGGTATCGGTTGCGAACCATAATCTCATTCAGCCCTCTGTACTCAATGCATGGATGGAGTCCGCCGTCTTTCTTCACAAAAAAGAAACCAACACCCATCGGGGAGGTGGAGTTCTGGCAGCTAAAGCTGATTCACGCTCAGGACGTGAGAGGTTGTACAGCCTGCTGGATGGGTACTCAACGCCCGGAATCAAATCAATGGCACAATCGTACGGATGGTGCGGGGGAAGAGTGAGTGCCAGATCTTTGCTGAAGACGTCAACAAGATCGTGGTACTCTACCAGCACCGCCGTCAGATTGGGGGGGACTTTAACCTCCTCTTTAGCGGTCAAACCGGGAGGAACCGAGGATCCTAAACACTCCCGGTGGCAGGTTTCGCTCCACTGAGCCACAACCCCAGATGGCAAATCAATCCAGGGATTGTGTTTTACCATCCATGGGAAGCCCAAAATAACGCGGGAGGTAGAAGGAGTTACATAAAACTCAATCTCCTCCCAATGATTCCCAGACACAACCAGAGTTACTGGCTGTCTTGTGTGTGATTAAAGGGAGAAGGGTGCCATCTAGCACCTGTACCTTCAATGGAAAAGGTAGAGCCACTAGAGGGAGCCCGACCTCCCTTGCCCATCTGCTATCCAGCAGATTCCCTTCTGACCCCGTGTCCACCAGTGCTGGGGCGTGAAGGGTTAGATCCCCATTCAGGATCGTAACTGGGATGCGTGCAGATCTACGGGATTTCTCCGCGTGAATGTTATGGCCCACCCTTAGCACAGTCTCTAGGGGAGGGCGTTGTAGTTTAACCGCTTGGGGCAGTTCTTCTGGATGTGCTCACTCGAGCCACAGAAAAAACATTCTCCGCGGGCCAGTCTCCGTTGTCTGTCATTGGATTTTACTTTGGCCCTGCTCATGTCCATGGTTTCGTCAGCAGGGGGAGCTGTTGCCACACAGAGCTCTCCGACTGTGAAGCGTGGGGACAGCGGCACCCTTTTGGTCCCGGAAGGAAAAGGACAGCTCGCACCCGGCCACGCCCTTCGCCCCGCTCGATGTTCCTCTAATCGGTTGTCTAACCGTATGACCAAGTCGACAAGCCCGTCAAAATCCCGCGGCTCATCCTTAGCCAACAGATGCTCCTTCAGGACCGGAGACAGTCCGTTTATGAAGGTGGCGCAGAGCGCAACAGTATTCAAGCCGGACCTCGCAGCTGCGATGCGGAAGTCGACTGCATACTCGGCTGCGCTCCGACACCCTGTCTCATTGACAGCAGCACAGTCGAAGCGGTCTCGCCTCTATTGGGGTGATCAAACACTTGTTTAAACTCCCGCACGAACCCAGTATATGTTGTTAGGAGCCGGGAATTCTGCTTCCAGAGTGCCGTAGCCCAGGCGTGTGCCTCTCCTCGAAGCAAGTTTATAACATAAGCCAGCCGGCTGGCATCTGACGCGTACATAACGGGACGTTGTGAAAAGACGAGCGAACACTGCATCAGGAAGTCTGCACACGTCTCGACACAACCTCCGTACGGCTCCGGAGGGCTTATGTAAGCTTCAGGGGATTGGGGGGGGGGGGGGGGTCATTGAACCACCACTGGAATATCTGTATTCAGTGCTCAGTCAGCAGAAGGAGGTGCTGCAGCAGCGCCCAGTGTGTGCGCTTCCACCTGGGCGGTGAGAGCCTCCATCCTCCGATTGAGTATAACATTCTGCTCAGTTACCAAGTCCAACCGAGCAGTGAAGGTGGTTAAGATTTGCTGCAGTTCACCTAATACGCCTCCTGCCGGCGCCTGTGCACCCTGCGTTTCCATTGGCAGTTCACTCGATGGTTGACGCCCCTCGGGATCCATGACGTTGGCCAAGATATCCTGTTGGGAAAGTGTAGTGACACGGACCCACAACAGGGGGGGTAAATGAACGGACAATGGATGAACCAAAAGATAACAATTTACTGTTGTGAATGTGCACAACGGAATACAGACAATCACAGATTTAGAATCCAGTCAATATACAAAGGTGACATGTGGCCAGGCTCGAGGATAGAAGACGTGTGTCCAGAGAAGAGCCGGGTCCCACATAATTTCCACTGCCAATGGATCTGGAGCACACTGGAGCCGAGAAGTCCTGAATCCTCAGGTGGCCACCCTCTCCAGCTGTCAGACCTGGTACTGCTGGCAGGAAGCAGAAACAGTTTATGGTGGGTGAGGTGCGCACCCAGCAAAACAGTCAGCAAACAGTCAGTTCCTTTTTGTGGGAAAATGTCCACCTCCTACACAGGAATACAATTCGTGTAGAGTGAGGGGTGAAGAGCGTCACTCCTCTACAAACCACAAACCCAGCTCCAGCTGAAAGTAGGTAACAGGTACTCCTGCAAAACCCAGAGAAAAACACGTGCGTTCGCACAGAAAAACGGCTGAGAGTCTCCTGCGAGGCGGCTGCGCCCTCTCATGCCTGAAGCCCGCACTTCAGGCAGGGCGCCCGCTGGTGGTGGGCCAGCAGTACCTCCTCTTCAGCGGCCCACACAACACATATGACGCAATAATCCTACATCCGGAGATAGCCTCTTATGTCACCATCAGAAACAAGACACTTCTCTCTGAGTTTTTGGGCAAATTACACAGCAAATAAGTGAAATACAAAGAAAAAAGTGACGATGGGTCGGAAGTGGACATGTTGCAGTTTGTTTATCAAACATGTTGAGGCGGTTGAGTAGGCGAGAGACTACAGCTACTCTGTCAAGAGCTGTAGGGTAACGCAACACGACCTCTCCCATTTGCCTTGTCTTCCCTTCTCCACTGGGAACCAAAAAAACTGCACCTTTCACGATTGCTTCAGTGATTGGAGTCCAAAAAAAAATGTACACCATCTTTCCGTGTGAAGTGATGCTGTGTTTGTGTTGTGCCATGGCAGGCTGTCAACTTCATTTCAGTTCTTAATATACATCTATTACTGCATTTTAGGCCTGAAACAAAACTTGGGACGCAAAAGCATTTACTTCTTTATAATGTTGCCATTCCTTCTCACAACAATTACAAAGATATTTTGGCATTGATGATTCCAAGCGACAAAGTGTGTCGGGTGTAATTTTGCCCCATTTCTTCTCCAAACATGTCTGAAGGGGTGCAACAGTACAGGGTCGTTGTTGTAATTTTTTGTCGAAAATTCTCCACAATTCTCTGTTGGGGACAGGTCATGACTGTTGGCAGGTCAGCCGAGGATCCGTGCACCATTCTTCCACAGCCGTGCCCTCGTCATGTAAGCAGAATATGGTTTTGCATCATCTTGTTAAAAAAAGTATGGATATCCCAGGAAAGTTTGAGGTGGAATTTTTGAATGTAACCCATATTGTAGTGCTCAACAAAGATTTTCCAAAGTAATCCCTTGCTTTGGTTATATAAGCTATTGATGAATAACGATTCTTGATGCAGTGCCGTCTAAGGGCCACGGGTGTTCAGGGTTTACAACCCTTGTCCTTTTTGCACTGAAATTCCTCCACATTCCTCTAATTGTTTAATGATACTATGCACTGTAAAGGGAGAAATATGCTAATCCTGTCTAATTTTTCTTTGATGAACATTGTTTTTTAACATTTCAAGAATTTTCTCACCCATTTGTTAACAAATTGTTCATCCTTTGCCAGTCGTTGCTCCTGAAAGACTCAGCCATTCGTATTTATATTAAAAAACATACTTATTTGTAGTCCATGAGCCAGTCATGAATTTTGACCTAATCGGTACCACTTAAGGGGAAAAATGACACTTAGAATCCAGCCTCAGTGTATCATGGCCTACACAAAAATGTATGATAGCCATCCCAGGGTGGTAGCTGTAGCCAGGTAGGGGTCAATGAAGAATTACACAGAGGTCAAACTTTAAAAATGCTCCACTCATGTTGAAAACATATCACATTATTTGTCTGATCATAACAATTCCAAAAAGGTCAAAGGACAAAGGTCACTTTCATTTGGACAAGGGTCAAAAGTTAAAGTTGCTCCAATTTCAGCAAAAAATTATGCAAATTATTGGCTGAAATAAAAGGATCAATAAATGGAATATTTTTGACTGTGTTGAATGCTTTGTCTCCAAAGTAAAGGTCAAACAAGATCAACATGCATTGAATTCTATGACATGTGACATATGTTACCCTGTAACATGATAACTAAGCATGACAGATGGTGCAAAGTATTACTTTTTTTAACCCAAACAATAATTTGCATATTTGTTCCTGAAATTGGAGCAACTTTAATATTTGACCCCTGTACAAACTGAATTGACCTTTGTCCACCATTTTTGCTGTTTGACTCCATAACTCCAGAACATTCCGTCACAGATAGTCCAAACTATACCTTTTTGGAATCATTATGATCAGACAAGTAATGTGATATAGTTTTCAACATGATTGGAGCATTTTAAAGTTTGACCTCTGTGTAATTCTTCATTGACCCCTACCTGGCTACAGCTACCACCCTAGGATGGCTATCATACATTTTTGTGTAGGCCATCATACACTGAGGCTGGATTCTAAGTGTTGTTTTTTCCCCTTAAGTGGTACTGAAAACCTGCTTGGCCCATGGACTATTGGGGCCTGCTTCTTTCTCTGCTCCTGACCAAGGCAGCATCTCTACATCTGGAGTTGGTCCCCAGGAGACAGACTGTGGTTGCTGACTGCTCCCAGTGGTTGGATTGTGTCTAACTGTAATTAGGACACATTTTGTTGTATGAATGTACAATAAGAGGAAATTATTATTATTGTATTAATAATTAAATGAAGCTGACTACAAATAAAAATCATGAAATACCTTGGGTTTATACTGTCTGCAAAGAAATCGAAGAGACATAAGACTTCCATCACATTCAGTCATGAACAGTCCAAACTATGTCTTTTGGAATCTTAATGTCAGACAAATAATGTGGGTACACTGAGGCTGTGCGTTTGTTTTCCAGAAGTACATTTGTTTCACTGTCAGAGGTGATCTTTTATTAGAGACTTGCAGTGCACTCTGCTGCCATCCATCCATCCATTTTCTTCCGCTTTATCCGGAGTCGGGTCGCGGAGAACATAAAGAAGGAATCATATCCTTAAACATAGTTACAGCGCTTTCTGAAAGACTTCTACTGTAATGAAACTTATTCCCCACTGCTGGGTAGTCCATCAGAGTAAATGTAAATGTTATTAAGAAATGATCAGACAGAAGGGGGTTTTCAGGGAATACTCTTAAGTCTTCAATTTCCATACCATAAGTCATAACAAGATCTAAGGTATGATTAAAGTGGTGGGTGGACTCATTTACATTTTGAGCAAAGCCAATCGAGTCTAACAATAGATTAAATGCAGTGTTGAGGCTGTCATTCTCAGCATCTGTGTGGATGTTAAAATCGCCCACTATAATTATCTTATCTGAGCTAAGCACTAAGTCAAACAAAAGGTCCGAAAATTCACAGAGAAACTCACAGTAACGACCAGGAGGACAATAGATAACAACAAATAAAACTGGTTTTTGGGACTTCCAATTTGGATGGACAAGACTAAGAGTCAAGCTTTCAAATGAATTAAAGCTCTGTCTGGGTTTTTGATTAATTAATAAGCTGGAGTGGAAGACTGCTGCTATCCTCCGCCTCGGCCCGTGCTACGAGCTTTCTGGCAGTTACTGTGACTCGGGGGTGTTGACTCATTTAAACTAACATATTAACCTTTTTGGTTGGTTGGTTTGGTTCAAATGTCCATTGAATTTTTTTCTTTGTGCTTAAAAAAGTAAGTGTTTTCAGCTGCTCCCTTGTTTGGGCTCACGGTCACCCCGCAAATCTGAGGTGGATCTGCATGTGAATTAGCACAAGTTTTACGCTGACGCAATGCCACATCACATGGAGAAATATAGTAGGGGTGGGGTTGAACCGGGAACCTTGCGCACTCAATGAAAGTGCACTAACCACTTGTCCACCACCCCTACCTTCTTTTTTTAAAAAAAGTTGCTCCAATTTTATTAAAAGTGATGTAAATTACTGGTTGAGCTAATGGGATTAGTAAAAGGAATGGTTAGACCATGTTGAATGTTTTGTCTCCAAAGTAAGGTCAAACAAGTTCAACATCCATTGGATTCTATGACATGTGTTATTCCATAACATGATAACAGATGGTGCAAACTATTCCTTTTTAAAACCCTATTAAGTATTGCTCTCAAAGTTAATTCATACACTGCTCTATTACTCCTCTCAAATTCTTCTTTTCTTCTACAGGTAGTAGTAGTAGGAATCTTTTATGCCTCTTCATTCAGTGATGCCAAGGTACTTCTAGCTGCATTCCTGATCTACTACTGTAGCTCTTTTATCTTACTGTCAAGATTTAGTTGACTGAAAGTCTTAACTATTTTGAGCCATCCCTCCTGTTGACCATCATGCAGCAGGTAGCTCAAGGGGATAAGTTGTGGGCTACCAACATGTGGACCTGGGTTAATTATCTGCCTGTGTCTTTGGACAAGACACTTCATTTGGTCCCAAACCAACATGTGGACCTGGGTTTAATTATCTGCCTGTCTTTGGACAAGACACTTCATTTGGTCCCAAACCAACATGTGGACCTGGGTTTAATTATCTGCCTGTGTCTTTGGACAAGACACTTCATTTGGTCCCAAACCAACATGTGGACCTGGGTTTAATTATCTGCCTGTGTCTTTGGACAAGACACTTCATTTGGTCCCAATCCACCCAGCTGAAAATGGGTGACCATGGCCGAGGAAGTAACCTGCTGTCTCATTGCGGGAGTCCTAGATTCTTATCTGCTCATGCTATGGAATCTGGGATAAGTACCAGGACCACTGGGCCTCAGGTGCCTATATAGATAGGTCTTACTTCTTCTCCCGTTGACTGTCATGTTTAGTGAACATCTTGAGGTGGTCCATACAAAGAAGCTGGCTTAGCTTTCCTTTCTAGACTAATGTATTGTTATTGCAGGCTTGGCAGAACAGCAGTGAGAACAGTGAGTCTCCGAGGACGATACCATAGAGTTCTTTTAATGTGAATGACCCTTTAGCATGGTGGAGGTTTAACCTGGTTTTTCACTTGTTAATTGTCACTAGCACTGCACGGTATAGCTGGTTTAATCGGTACACAGTATCATTTTGTCCGATGGTAGAGATTTGGACTCTGACTTGTGATAACGGCCGTGGAGTTTTTCGGTCCAGGAAAACTCCTCTGTGAAGCGACTGTGTGTGTGTGAACCAGTTTGTTTCGGCAGAGAGGGGTGTTCTGAGCTGAGGTGACTCTCACTACTGTTAATTTAAGTTTGTGAGATGCCTGTTCTGTCACTGATATTTGCAAAGCCATTGTTTATTTATTTCAGTGGACACACTGGGGGAAGGTGGACACTCCGTCACGTCCTGAATCAAACATTTGAGAAAGCGCCACGTTAAATAATGCAAGGATTTTTTTAACCAGAGCAAAAATACAAAATCAGCCAGGATGAGACGATTTACCCAGACTGACTTCAAATATGCCTAAATTAAGTATGTTTTTTTTTTTTTTTTTTTTTTTTTTTGGTAGTTTCGTGTTGCGTTTTGTAAATGAAGAAAAGCGCCACTGTGACCGTCCTGAAAGTGTTTCATGTATTGAGCGGGTGTGCCATCTAGTGTTCAAGAGATGAAACTTCAGCCTCTGACCCAATAGTACCGGTAAATAAATTGAATTCTTTCAGGTTTGCATCATAGATGTACCTTCCGGCAAATTGTACCTGTAGTTTTGAGATCTGCACAATAACGTTTTCAAAATTACATTACATCTGTTTTGTTTTTTGTTGTTGTTTTATTTACTTATTTTTATCAATTTACCTTTGCTAAGGGACCCATTCAGAAACACATGATTTTTACAGTTAAGTTTATATCGTGATATATACCGTTACCATGAAGGGATTCAATTTATACCGTGATATGAATTTTAGGTCATAGCGCACAGCCCTAATTGTCACTGCAACTAAGTTAGTGATTGTCAGTGAATATTTACGGCCTCTGTTATCTGGGTCGGAGGGACACTGTCGTGCACTTTCTTGTAGTCAATCCAGAATGTGGCCAAGTTCCTTCTTCTGCACTGCCTGTTTCTCGAATCACCCTATTGGTCTACACAGTTGTTACTACCTTTCCTGTTGCCTTTTTGTTCTATTGGTCAGCACATTGAGAAACTTGTACACCCATCCTAACAAGACCAACATACAAGTACATTGTGGAAAGGCAGGCAGTGGGTCTGTCATTTTTTGGATTGGTCATCTGATTTGAGCAATAATATTGTAGATGTCTCTCCCTGGGTTATCCATAGTAGGAATTCATCTGGGTTGCTCACAAATTGAGCACACAAATAGTTCAGGCAGGCCATGATGTCAAGCCAGGCTAAAATTTTAAAACATCAACACGATCAGCTAGTATCCTGGGAGATCTGTCAGCATCAGCTCACCTGATTGCTGTTACGTGTTCATTGACTAGCTCATTATAGAAGAATAGAAGGAGAATTCCAGCACCAAAGTTGAGCAGGATACATAGTCCCACTTGCACATTAGGTCGTACTACTAGATGTACTTACAGTGGGAACCTGGAGAGAGGAGGAACATGGCAGAGCAGGTGAAAAACTTTAGGGCAGCGATCACAGCACAGCAGGTCTCCACCGTTCAGGCAAACGCCACAGAAATCCTCACTCTCAATCCCTTCAGTCGCTTGATCAGATGAAAATGACTCTTGCAAGGCCGGTAAGCAGCTGTACTCGCTTTGTTCACCCACTGTATCCACTTCACATTTGGTATCAGATTCATCCTCCAGTTTCAAGGGTCTGTCTTGATCTAATCCCGGTTCTGGATCGAACTTTATGAATATGGTCTGCTCAGCGTCTGGATCCAGATAAAATGTTTCACACTCATTCTTCCCATCCTGCTCCCATTCTTCAGATCCAAACACAAGGTAGGGTGATCTGGATTGGACTCACAGTTAGAGCCGATGTCCTGTTCAGGTTCTTGTGCTCCAGGAAGAAGTCCTCGAGAGACATGTTTCAACAAAGGGGTGAGGTTGTTGTGTCCGGCTGTTTGAGTTCAAAAGACTGTGGAGTTCAGACTGAGGTGATCCAGGTATGTTTTCCCAAAATATCTGTGATTTGGCTACAGCCATTCTGTGGGCAGACACATAGAGAGGTGTGAAAAAAATAAAATTTCAAATCAAAGATGTGAATCTTAATCTTATTATTTACCTGGTGAGGATGATCCAAGGAGTCGACCTCACTGTGTTGCTCTGTACGTATTGACACGGCAGCCGTACCAGAGACACCACAGGCTGCAGACATGATAGAGCACTCTCGGAAGTCCAGGCGTTTCCAGGCTTACTATGGCTATGCAGGAATTACCCAAAATCCTTTTGGCCTCTGGATGAACCTGTGGTGGAACGAATGCTGAATAATATTCTGCTTCAAGATCTGCACACGGTGTTCTTTACCTGGCATTAAAACACATCTCATATCCAGGATTGTATCTATGAGTAAATGTGATTTTAACCTGACATTTTAACATTCACACTGGGTATAAATATTTATCTCCATTAACTACATAATAATCCTGAGATTCTGTTGTGTTTTCTTGCTTTACAAAGTAGGGAAAGAAGTGGTCTTCAACAGCTGGAATGGTGAGAGCTGAAGCAAAGGAGAATGTTGTTTTAAACAAGCTGCTTTTATTTCAGCTGTAGTCAGTGCTACCACTGTCCAAATGACAATCTGGATATGAGATATTTGATTTTAATTTGTGTGGGTGTTACCCAGAAAGACCAAATCTGTGCTCAGCCAAACCATACAACTGGAGAAGAGGGTACTGTGACCATGTAGTACAGCCCATGCAGGTGTAAGTGAAATGAAAACATTTACCTTTACACCAGTACGCATTTTGTTCACATGCATCCCTGACCCACCTCCAGAAGGGATTTGGCCGAACAAATCACAATCCGTGCTCAGTGCTTTCTGGGTGCTGAAGTTATGAGGTCAACCAATATTCAAATACAGTCTGATCAATAAAACACATTTTAATGTCAGGTGTAAATGGGGTAGTAGTAGTATAGTTGTAGTAGTAGTAGTAGTAGTAAGAAGTAGAATTCAATCCCATATAGGCCCAAAGGCTTATCGTGCCCCGTTTATCCCCAAATTCCATTGCATAGTGTGAAGAGGCTGACAGTCTACTGATCCTCTGGACAGGACACCAGTCCATTGCAGGTTACTTCCCCAAAAGTTGGTACCCATTTACAGTTGGATGGACTGGGACAATATGATAAGTGCCTTGTCCAAGGACACAATCAGCTAGTATGACTAGAATCAACCCAGGTCTATGTAACGGTATTCCAACTCCTATCTAGTAGTCATAGTACAACCCACTTCCAATGAAGTTGGGACATTGTGTAAAATGGAAATAAAAACAGAATAGAATGATTTGTAAATCCTCTTCAACCTATATTCAATTGAATACACCATAAAGACAAGATATTTAAACTTGTCATGGTTCTGTCCTGTATGGGTTCCTGTCTTCGTCCCTTTTTCTTTTCCTTCAGTTTAGCCCATTCTTGACTTGTTTTCACTTTTTTTTATGCTTGATTGTTTCATTCTTGTCTGTTCTGATTATTCATGTTCATGTAGTATTCTGTGTCCCGGGTTTTGGTTCTTTATTGTATTCTTGGTGCTCATGTAGTGCATTTTCGGTTTAATCATTTATTGCTTTTACTTTCGGTATTCTTGAATCACTTGTGTCATTCTTGGTTTATCTTTTATTTTATTTGCCATGTATGTATTAGTTTAGCTTTTCACACTCTTTACATTATGCTTTGGTCTCAGGTTTTGCTTATTGTTTATCTTTGTTTCATATCTGATTAGGTTCTGTTTGTGATTTATTGAATTCTCTGTTTTAGTTATTTGTATTGTCATTGTATTTATTTCTATACTTTATCCGTGTCAGTTCTGTTCCAGTTTGTTTATTATTATTGATCTCCTTCTTTTCCACTTTGATTAGTGACATTGTCTCCTAGTTTTTCCCCTTTTGTTTTGCTCACTTTTATATTGTCTGCCTTAAGCATGTCTCATTTTCCTCTGTTAATTTTCCAGTCACTTAGTTCTTTTGATTCATCTGCATTACGTTTTCCTCCCTCACTCTCTTGCACTGTTCCTCATCTGTCAGCCACGCCCCCTTTCCAGATCCTTCGTCCTCACGTGCACCTTGTTTTCCTGTCACCGCCTTCCTTATTTAATCTGTGTCTGTTCACTCTCTCACTGCTCGTTTGTTGATGTTCATCACTTACCAGCACTTCGTCTCATCCTGTATTTGCTATAGCCGTGTTTTGATTCTGCTCTGTGTACCGGATCCTGTTTAGCCTCAGCTCGGAAAACCCAGTTTGCTTGTGTACTGACCCTGCTTGTTTTTGATCACGTCCTCTGTCTCACCCTTGCCTGGTACTTTTGCTCCACAGACTGCCTTCCGTTACCGAACCCTGTAATAAAGACCAGTATTTTTACTCATACGTCCAGTTTGACAGCCTGCATTTGTGTCCAGCCTCTGTCTGTGCCTCGCCTTTGCTCAGCCTGACAAGACTTGTTTTTGTGCAAATATTTGCTGGGACAGGGCCAGCAAAAGACTGGGAAAGTTGATGAATACTCAAAACCACACCTGTTTGGAACATTCCACAGGTGAACAGGTTAATTGGAAACAAGTGAATGTCATGACTGGGTATAAAAGGAGCATCCCCAAAAGGCTCAGCCGTTCAAGCAAAGAAGGGTGAGGATCACCACTTTGTGAACAACTGCGTGAAAAAAACAGTCCAACAGTTTAAGAACAATGTTTCTCAATGTTCAATTGCAAGGAATTTAGGATTCCATCATCTACAGTCCATAATATAATCAGAAGATTCAGAGAATCTGGAGAACTTTCTACACGTAAGCGGCAAGACCGACAGCCAACAGTGACTGCCTGTGAACTTTGATCCCTCACGCGGCACTACATTAAAAACCAACATCATTGTGTAAAGGATCTTACTGCGCGTGCTCAAGAACACGTCAGAAAACCATGGTCAGTTAACACAGTTCGTTGCTACATCTAGAATTGCAAGTTAAAACTCTACCATGCAAAGTGAAAAGCCATACATCAACAACATCCAGAAATGACACCGCCTTCTCTGGGCCCGAGCTCATTTGAAATGGACAGACGCAAAGTGGAAAAGTGTGCTGTGGTCTGATGAGTCCACATTTCAAATTGTTTTTGGAAATCATGGACGTCATGTCCTCCGACAAAAGAGGAAAAAGACCATCCAGATTGTTACCAGTACAAAGTTCAAAAGCCAGCATCTGTGATGGTATGGGGGTGTGTTAGTGCCCATGGCATGGGCAACTTACACATCTGTGATGGCACCATCAATGCTGAAAGGTACATCCAGTTTGGAGCAACACATGCTGCCTGCCATCCAAGCAACTTCTTTTTCAGGGACGTCCCTGCTTATTTCAGCAAGACAATGCCAAGCCACATTCTACAACGTGTTACAACAGCGTGGCTTCGTAGTAAAAGAGTGCAGGTACTAGACTGGCCTGCCTGCAGTCCAGACCTGTCACCTATTGAAAATGTGTGGCGCATTATGAAGCGCAAAATACGACAATGGTGACCCCGGACTGTTGAACACCTGAAGTGGTACAATGTGAAAGAATTCCACCTACAAAGCTTCAACAATTAGTGTCCTCAGTTCCCAAACACTTATTGAGTGTTGTTAGAAGGAAAGGTGATGTAACACAGTGGTAAACATACCACTGTCCCAGTTTTTTTTAAACATGGTTGCAGGCATCCATTTTGAAATAAGCAAATATTGCACAAAAACAATAAAGTTTATCAGTTCGAATATTAAATATCTTGTCTTTGTGATGTATTCAATTGAATATAGGTTGAAGAGGATTTGCAAATCATTATATTCTGTTTTTATTTACATTTTACACAATGTCCCAATTTCATTGGAATTGGAGTTGTAGTAGTATGTAGTACATAAACATTTAAAATAGGGCTGCCTATATCTGCTGCTGCTGGAGGGCATTTGTCCTGCATGTTTTTCCACTCTCCCTGCTCCACTCAGAGCTAATTAACTCCGTCAAATGTGCTCTGCCAGAAAGAAGCTGGGAAACATCAATGTTAAATAATCAGGGGTGCCCAAATCTGTGCCCTTCAGGTACAGATTTGGGCAGCTCTGATTTAGAACATTAGAATTATACCCAAACTGTAGAAATTATACTTGTGGAGGAGTTTATAGTAAATATATGAAAAGTAATACAGAAAAATGTGTATACAACCCACACAATCACCAGGGAGGAAAAATGGCAAATCTTTTGACCAAAATCCATTGATCTTATTCCCATTACCTCCTCCAAAGAGATGAAGTTTTCAGCGCAGTTTGTCTGTTCTGTTTCCCTTTTGACTGTTTGCCAGATTACGCAAAAAATACTGAACCTCTATTCTTGAAACTTGGATATGGGCCACAGAGACAACCATTAACTTTTGGAATAGATTTGATTAAGGGGTGGATCCAGTACTTTTTAATTTTTCTGATTAACTTTTCTTTAACATTGAGAAAGAGGACAATTTAGCAGATCAGGTATTCACATGGTTATTAAACTTTGTACTATAAAAGTTAAATCATTTTGTTGTGTTCACGCCATCAGAAGTAAGTATGTGACATGGGACACATTTTTGTGTTTGTTTGATCTCCTCGTTATTCTGTTTTCTGGGCTATTACCCATGTTATTCTGTCTTTGGCTATATTCTCTGTGTTGTTATCACATCTCATGTGTGTTTCAGTAACCCTAATTGTCACTGTGGTTCCATATTTACATCTTCTGTCACAGTATTGGTTCTCCCTGTTGCATCCATGTTCCTACTTACTGTTACAGTGATCCCCCCCATGTCAGTTCTCCAGTTCCAAAATTTGTGCTGCCATTTTGAATTACAGAGGGGTTTTGTTCCTGCTGTTTTGGACTGACTGATTGGTATGAAATCCTTTGTTACTGAACCTTGCCTTTTTTTGGAAAACCTCTGCAACATCACTCTCTGAGACTGTCGCCAGTGTTGAACTGATCTCCATTATTCCTGAACTGCCATTCAGCCTGTCACCTCAAAGACATCTGTGCATATCATCCTTTGAACTCTAATCGTATGGTCTGTTCTCTGCACTGGGGTCACAGATTGTATTCATCCATCCATCCATCCATTTTCTTCCGCTTTATCCGGAGTCAGGTCGCGGGGGCAGCAGCTCAAGCAAAGCCGCCAAGACCTCCCGATCCACACACATCTCCCCCAGCTCCTCCGGGGGAACCCCAAGGCGTTCCCAAGCCAGCTGAGAGACGTAGTCCCTCCAGTGTGTCCTGGGTCTTCCCCAGGGCCTCCTCCCAATGGGACGTGCCCCGAATACCTCTCCAGCGAGGCGTCTACCACTACAATAATGTTTTATGGCCATAGAATATGTGAAAAATGTAGTTGTACATTTCTAGCCCAATTTCTTATCTTACAGCTCGCTCCTTATGCCAAGGGATGTACAACATGAGGAGATTCCTACTTTTCTTCTCCCTCAGATTTCTTTTTATGGAACCTGTTGTTAAAATCTGTACTTTGTTCTTGGCAGAGGTACGTAATCTCAGAACACTTCTACTTGCGACTATTATTCTCACCGTATCTCTAATCCTATCTCTAACCCTCGTTCCCAAATGTGCAATGTCTGTTGTGCATGCACATAATCACACACTAAATATAGTGCTTTATAGTGCATCAGTGTTGCCACAGTTACTTGGAAAAGTTACTTTATTATTTACTTTTTACAGTTACTTTATACAGTTACTTCATTAGCAGCTGCAGACAACTTGTCAGCAGCTGCTGAATGTAACAAATAAAGTAACTAGTAATCTAACTTGGTTATTTTCAAGATTGAGTACTCAGCAAAGAAACTATTAGTTACTATTAGTTACTTTCCTGATCTTAAGAGTAACCAAGTTAGATTACAAGTTACAAGTTGTTGGCAGCTCCTAATAAAGTAACTGCATGATGCTGCTAATGAAGTAACTGTATAGAGTAACTAAAAAGTAACTTTCAAAGTAACTGTGGCAACACTGAATTGCATACAAAAAAAATTCACGAGAATATGTTACAAAACTTAAAATCAAGTTTTCCTGTTGTCAAGTACATTTACCTTCACTGACCTTATTCTCTTCAGAGCTGCTGTTATGTCTTTGACGGGATGTCTTTGCCGTTTTTCAGTTGGAGAGGAAAATCTGGGTCTGCGCTTCCTAGACCAGTTTGGCTCCATTTTCAGTTTACTGCTGTTGAGCTATTCACAACACAAAATAATGAATTTCAAACAAAAATCTGGATTATTCTTATCAACATAAACAAAAGAATCTGACAGTTCATGCTTTCATTGTTTAGCTGTTGTGGTAACACTACGTGCTCTGCTGGGAGGTTCAACTCTTCTTTGACGCTTGCTGGATGTGGATCAGGCCGAGACAGCGTGATCTCTGGGGCACACTGGGCTCCACACTTGACAACCCGTGACAACAGTCTGGTCCGCCTTTGGGGAAAGTTGCCATGGCGCCGATGCGGTGACTTTGCCATTGCCAGGAGATCAGGAGGTGATCAGGCCCCTTTGGGTAAATAAATAAATGATGAGAAAAAAATGAACCAGCTTGTACCAAGTCTACGGAGTCCTTAGTTTGACAATGAGATAAATTAATCAACACATGAAAAACAAAACAAGCGGTACGATTATAGAATTTTAATATAGTGTTGACTGCACTAAATCCTTTGCACAAAAATTTCTACAATTCCAAAGAATACATAGCACTGAAGTGATCTGGGTGATCACTTGGAATAAGTATATATAATTAAGTGATTCACTGACTCAGTCTAGTTGAGTTGTATAATGCGTTACCTGAATGTGCGTATAAACTACAAAGACGATGTCTGTGAAGTGGACGCGTCTCCAGCTGGATGTGAGGTGAGAATGAGAGGGATCGTGGTGCTGCTGTTCCACGTGACAAAAGGGACGCAGAGGGTTTGATTGGTGGAGCGAACTCCACTGTCCCCCTGACATTCAACATGGATCACGAACACAACATCTCTCAGCATGTTACCCATAAATACATTTACTGATGTCAGGTTGGTAAGGTTAGACCTTAGTTGTGTGAAGCGCCTTGAGGCAACTTTGTTGTGATTTAGCGCAATATAAATGAAAATAAATTGAAATTGAAATTGTCAGTAGATATTTCTAATGCTAACCTGAGGATTGGATACAGTCAAAATTCAAACGAACAAAAAACAAAAGTTAGACAATCAATAAAGAAGAAATATTTTAGATTTGATGACATCAATAATATTTAATAAGATTTTTTTTATTTCATTTATTTATTTTAGGTCTGGTGCAGATCTCAGCAATGTTGATCCTACAACTGTAGTCAGTAATAAGTTGCAGGCTAAATAGTCGGGGTGGGGGGGTGATGGTCAAGAGACCTGATTCCTAACCTGGGGTCCAAGCCCCCTTAAGTTTGTGCCAAAGATCAAAGGTGGGAGTGCAAGTTTTTGTCATTGCTGAATGTGTACTGTAGGCGATTAGCCAGGACCTGGATTTTGGGCCATTTGGCCCAACTGGGGGGACGATGTCTCACTGTGATATTTTGGTAGCTATATATCCCTAGTTGTGGAAAATGTATGATAGCACTGCCAGAGCGGCAGCTTTCAGTGTGATATTGCAGGAAGTTCAAGACCACCCTTAAAAATGTATTGAAATAAAGATATGACACGACCCTCAGATAAACCTCACAAACACACACATTCCCTATGTTTTTGACACTTATTGAGGACAAATAACCAAATAAATGTGTTTTTCAGATAAAATGGTAAATATTTAAGCTAAAAATATGGTAATTAATGATAAAAAAAATTTTAAAATAAGTTTAATTTTAATTCGGACCAAATATAGTTTTCCCTACTTTGTCAATTCAGCTTACAATAGCCTTTGCTATTTGAATTTTTTATTCCAATTTACTCTGCAGTACAAAAGAAAACCAAACTGCCTTTATTTTTAGCACATACAGGGATCCATTTATTACCTATCAACCCTTTATTGTAATATGCTGTGTAAAATGTACATTTACACAGTGCTTTACTATGTGGGCCTTACTTTCATAATTCTGTAAACCATATAGACTATAAACTATTATAAACTTTATAAACTATAAATTTTGGGAACTTATGAGATACTTTCAATTTCATTTATGTGCACACACAGCCCTGTTGTACATTTTCCCTCAAGAACACCGGTGACTGAACCTTCAGCTACAATTCCTGACTCAATAAGGATATCTCGTAGCCCCGCATCCTGGAACCTTTTCCCTAAAATGGTCAGTGCATTACAAACAGTATGAAATGCACCCATGTGAAGTACTACACTGCCATGTTGCCCTTTGTGTTTCCACACAATGTCTGCTGCCTTGGAGTAGAGTGCCTGTTTCATGACAACAACTATGTCTGTAGATGCAGTGTCTCATGAATAAGTTCTGACTGGTTCAGGTTCTCAAAAACCGTGGTCATATCTGTTACCAACAGTATATTCTGACACAGAAATAGAGTCTCGGGTTTCAATCTTAAAACCAGTCCTGCTTGCAATTGTTTGTTTTTCCTCTTCAGAATGCCTTGCAAGTATCCATGCCCATGTTTTGCCCCTTGCAATGGCAACTTCTTGTCTACACTGTTCAACGCCAACACTGGATGTAAATAGTGAGTGGGGACTAGTTCCTTCTCCTGAAATGTATTCTCAAGTTCCTGGTCTTCAGTAAAACCAGATCTTTGTTTTGTTTTCGTAATACTTGGCAGTGAAACTTGTGGTAGACCTGGTCTGTAGACTTTAGGCTGAACAGCAATACCATTGACCTTGTCTGTTGTTGCCTTGCCTGAGAGTGTTTCTTCAAGTTGGTCTATGTTGTCCCATGGAAGGTTGGTAAAGACATAGAGCTTTATAGAAGCAGGGAGAATAGTTTGCTGATTCATAGAAGCCACCATGTGTTGTGTGGGCCGCTGAAGAGGACGTACTGCTGGCCCGCCACCACCAGAGGGCACCCTGCCTGGAGTGCGGGCTCCAGGCACCAGAGGGCGCTGCCGCCTAACAGGAGTAGCCAGGGTGACAGCTGACACTCATCACCTATGACAGCTGTCACCACTCATCTGATCAGCATCAGTATATCAGCAAGACGTCATCTCCACCTCTTTGCCGAGATATCGCTTTACCAGGAAGGTAACGTTCTCAGCTGGCTGTGAGATTTTTCGACAGTAACCTTTTGTGACTTTTTGTGTATCGTATAACAGACTCTTTTTCCAACAAGAGGTGGAGTTGGTTTTCCTGCCGTGTGAATTGCTGGGTGCATACGCGCCCACAGTTAATTGTTTTTTTGTTCCTCGCCAGCAGTACCAGGTCCGACACGCGGAGGCAGTGGCCACCTGGGAGTTCGGGACTTGGCGGCTCCAGTATTCCCGGGGTCTGGTGGCGGAGGAAATCGTGTGGTTCTGGTTCTACTTTGGACAGACGTCTTCTATCTTTGAGCCTGCCCACACGACATCTGTTGTGATTTGACCTTTTGTCTATTGTTGAATCTGTTGTGTTTGTTGTGCCCTTTCACAACAGTAAAGTGTTGTATTTGACTTCCTCC
This sequence comes from Thalassophryne amazonica, assembly GCF_902500255.1. Classification (NCBI taxonomy): domain Eukaryota; kingdom Metazoa; phylum Chordata; class Actinopteri; order Batrachoidiformes; family Batrachoididae; genus Thalassophryne; species Thalassophryne amazonica. The sequence goes on along the minus strand of NC_047110.1, from coordinate 22,122,313 downwards.
ATTGTCCGTTCATTTGCGCCCCCTGTTGTGGGTCCGTGTACCTACACTTTCCCAACAGGATATCTCGGCCAACGTCATGGATCCCGAGGGGCGTCAACCGGCTGTTGAACGGCCAATGGAAGAACAGGGCGCACAGGCGTCCGCAGGAGGAATGATCGGTGAGTTGCAGCGGATCCTCACCGCTTTCACGGCTCGGTTGGATTTAATGACCGAGCAGAACGTCCTCCTTAACCGCAGGGTGGAGGCTCTCGCCGCGCAGGTGGAAGCGCGCCCTCAGGGCGCTGCTGCGGCTCTCCCTCCTGTCGACCCTGTGCGTAACAGTGACGTTCCACAGGTCGTTCAACGACCCCTCCCACCATCCCCGGAAGCATACATAAGCCCTCCAGAGCCGTACGGAGGTTGTGTGGAGACGTGCGCGGACTTCCTTATGCAGTGTTCGCTCGTCTTCGCACAACGTCCTGTCATGTACGTGACTGATGCCAGCAAGATAGCTTATGTAATAAACCTGCTTCGCGGTGAGGCACGCGTTTGGGCTACAGCGCTCTGGGAGCAGAATTCACGGCTCCTTCAGACATATGATGGGTTTGTGAGGGAGTTCAGAACAGTGTTCGATCACCCAAATAGAGGAGAGACCGCTTCAGCCGTGCTGCTGTCAATGAGACAGGGGCGCCGGAGCGCAGCTGCCTATGCAGTCGACTTCCGCATCGCGGCTGCGAGGTCCGGCTGGAATAGCACTGCCCTCCGCGCCGCCTTTGTAAATGGACTGTCATTGGTTCTAAAGGAGCACCTGGTGGCTAAGGACGAACCGCGGGATTTAGATGGGCTTATTGATCTCGTCATACGATTAGACAATCGGTTAGAAGAATGCCGTCGGGAACGAGACGAAGGGCGTGGCCGGGCACGCGCCGTCCCTCTCCATTCCGGTTCCGACCGCGTTCCGCCCTCCCCACGCTCCACGGCCCCTGCGCTCCGTGTGGTTACAGCTCCCCCTGCTGACGAAGCTATGGACACGAGCAGGGCCACATTTAGGGCACCAGATAGACAGAGGAGGCTGGCCCGCGGAGCGTGTTTTGTTTGTGGCTCGATAGAGCATCAGGTAAGAGACTGCCCCGAGCGGTTAAACACCAACGCCCGCCCCTAGAAACTGGGCTAGGGGTTGGCTGAGACATTCACGTGGGACACACCCACATTGCCACACGACTCCCAGTTACGATCCTTTATGAGGATTTAACCCTGAAGGCCCCAGCACTGGTGGACACGGGCTCTGAAGGGAATCTGTTAGACAGCAGATGGGCCAGGGAGATAGGGCTCCCTCTGGTGGCGCTTACCTCGCCTGTGCAGGTGCGGGCACTAGATGGCTCCCTACTCCCTCCAATCACACATAAGACACCACCTGTAACTCTGGTGGTGTCAGTTAATCACCGGGAGGAGATCGAGTTTTTTGTGACTCCTGCTACCTCCCGTGTGATTTTAGGGTTCCCCTGGATGTTAAAACACAATCCCCGGATCGATTGGCCGTCTGGGGTAGTGGTTCAGTGGAGCGAGACCTGCCATCGGGTATGTTTAGGTTCCTCGGTTCCTCCCGGTTCCCAGGCTAAGGAGGAGGTCAGAGTCCCGCCCAATCTAGGGACGGTGCCGGTGGACTACCACGACCTTGTAGATGTGTTCAGTAAGGATCTGGCACTCACCCTTCCCCCCCACCGTCCGTACGATTGTGCCATTGATTTGGTTCCAGGCGGTGAGTTCCCGTCCAGCAGGCTGTACAACCTCTCACGACCTGAACGCGAATCAATGGAGACCTACATCCGGGACTCTTTAGCCGACAGGTTGATCCGGAATTCCACCTCCCCGATGGGTGCAGGTTTCTTTTTTGTGGGTAAAAAAGACGGCGGACTTCGTCCATGCATTGATTATAGGGGACTGAACGACATCACGGTTCGTAATCTATACCCGTTGCCCCTGTTGGATTCAGTGTTCACGCCCCTGCATGGAGCCCGAATATTCACTAAGCTAGATCTTAGAAATGCGTATCACCTGGTTCGGATCCGGAAGGGAGACGAGTGGAAGACGGCATTTAACACCCCCTTAGGTCACTTTGAGTACCTGGTCATGCCGTTCGGCCTCACAAACGCCCCCGCGACGTTCCAAGCTTTGGTTAATGATGTCTTGCGGGATTTCCTGCACCAATTCGTCTTCGTATATCTAGACGATATACTCATCTTTTCTCCGGATCCTGAGACTCATGTCCGGCATGTACGTCAGGTCCTACAGCGGTTGTTGGAGAACCGGCTGTTTGTGAAGGGCGAGAAGTGTGAGTTCCACCGCACATCTTTGTCCTTCCTGGGGTTTATCATCTCCCCCAACTCCGTCGCTCCTGATCCGGCCAAGGTTGCGGTGGTGAGAGACTGGCCCCAACCCACTAGCCGTAGGAAGCTGCAACAGTTCCTCGGCTTTGCAAATTTCTACAGGAGGTTCATTAAGGGCTACAGTCAGGTAGTTAGCCCCCTGACAGCCCTGACCTCACCAAAAGTCCCCTTCACCTGGTCGGATCGTTGCGATGCCGCGTTCAAGGAGTTGAAACGGCGCTTCTCGTCTGCACCCGTTCTGGTGCAGCCCGATCCTAGTCGCCAGTTAGTGGTTGAAGTGGACGCCTCGGACTCAGGGATAGGAGCTGTGCTTTCCCAGAGCGGGAAGACCGATAAGGTCCTTCACCCGTGTGCCTATTTTTCCCGCAGGTTGACCCCGGCCGAACGGAACTATGACGTCGGCAATCGAGAACTCCTTGCGGTGAAAGAGGCTCTTGAAGAGTGGAGACATCTGTTGGAGGGAACGTCCGTGCCATTCACGGTTTTCACTGACCATCGGAACCTGGAGTATATCAGGACCGCCAAGCGGCTGAACCCCAGGCAAGCCCGCTGGTCACTGTTCTTCGGCCGTTTTGACTTCCGGATCACCTACCGTCCCGGGACCAAAAACCAGAGATCGGATGCCTTGTCCCGGGTACATGAAGATGAAGTCAAAACAGAACCCATCATCCCGGAGTCCACTATCGTGGCCACCCTTACCTGGGACGTAGAGAGAACCGTCCGGGAGGCCCTGGCACAAAGCCCGGACCCCGGAACTGGGCCGAAGAACAGACTCTACGTCCCACCAGAAGCTAGGGCTGCAGTCCTGGACTTCTGTCACGGCTCTAAGCTCTCCTGTCATCCAGGGGTGCGAAGAACCGTGGCAGTTGTCCGGCAGCGCTTCTGGTGGGCGTCCCTAGAGGCCGACGTCCGGGATTATATCCAGGCCTGCACCACCTGCGCCAGGGGCAAGGCTGACCATCGCAGGGCTTCGGGACTGCTCCAGCCGCTGCCCGTGCCCCATCGCCCCTGGTCCCACATCGGCCTGGATTTTGTCACGGGCCTCCCGCCGTCCCAGGGCAACACCACCATCCTCACGATAGTGGACCGATTCTCCAAGGCGGCCCACTTCGTGGCCCTCCCGAAGCCCGTCCGGTTGCATGGGATCCCAACAGACATCGTCTCCGATCGCGGTCCCCAGTTCTCCTCGCACGTCTGGAGGAGCTTCTGCCGGGAACTGGGGGCCACGGTGAGTCTCTCATCCGGGTATCATCCCCAGACCAACGGGCAAGCAGAACGGGCCAATCAGGAGATGGAGCAGGCCCTGCGTTGCGTGACAGCCGCGCACCCGGCGGCCTGGAGTACCCATCTGGCCTGGATCGAGTATGCCCATAACAGCCAGGTGTCGTCAGCCACCGGCCTCTCCCCTTTCGAGGTATGTCTGGGGTACCAACCTCCTCTGTTTCCGGTGGTTGAGGGAGAGGTTTAGTGTCTGGTTTTCAGTGACCACATCTTTAAGTTCAAGGGTGTCTGGACCTACAAGGAGTTTACTTCTATCATCTAAAATGATCTGCACTGAGTTGCCAAGCTCACTTTCAGGTTTTCTGCAAAGATGCTTTTTGGTTGATTCTTTTAGATCTTTCATGCCTCTGTTCTGGATCTAGTTTTCTTTTTTCGAGGTAAATATTTGGATCGTTGATTTCTTTTCTACTATTTCAGTTTGCTTGAATCCTAGAAGGTCTGCAAATACTGCTTTCATTTCCTGATAGTAGGATTCAGAGTAATCAGTTTCTTCTTTATTTTTGTCTTCATCTGATTCACGTGTGTGATCCTTGTAACAGGATGAGTGATAATGGGCCTCAGCAGCAACAATGTCTTTGGTAGTAACTGCTATGATTCCCTTATCTTGTCTCTTAGTTGCTAGATTATGTAGCTTTTCATCAACTCTCAATTCAGTAGCTTTGGTCAGTTTTTCTCTTGTATTTCACCTCTTCATATATTTGACTATTTCACAGAATATGTAATCATAAGTATACTGACAAGACCTTGTTTCTATTTCTTCAGGAAATACTCATCATTTGAGATATATTTCTTAATAATGTAGTACAACAAGCTATTATAAAATATCATGGCAGTGTAACACCCCCCTCACACATAGCTGGAATCACGCAGAGTGGCGTCAGAATTATGAATTGGCGCATATCCGGAAACTGTTGGATTTCAGTTCCAAAACGTTCTGACAGCCATCTGCAGAAGTCGACGCAGTTGGTCAAAATCAGCCGGTGGCCCCGAGTGTGATGCACATGTTCAAAGCCCTCCAGGCGTCATTGAGATAGGACACCGATCCGACGGCGGGCCATGTGCAATCTGACAACCATCTGGCCGCAGTTTACATATTCTGATGGCATCAAAACAGCATTTGAAACTGATCGCGGTTGATTGAGCTCTGAGACTGATCGGTCACATGCCTGCCGACATGTTGTGCCACGTTTGTCCCCAATCACTGGACACCCGGTCAGTGCCAGCACATGACGACATAAATAAACATGGAACTCATCTCCAGTACCTCGCTTTCCACAACAGACAGCTGGTCAAGTCCCTTTCACCCGGCTGCGCTGTGTGCTGGCGGCGTTGATCAGCTAACAAAAGCATAAAGCAAAAAGCTGGTTTAAATAAATCCCATGTGAAGTGGCGTCCCACAACGATAATCCAAGTGCAGTTGTGTTAAGATGTGTACCAAGTAAAATGACAACAAAAAAATAAATAAAAAAGAGAGAGAGAAAAGAGAAAGGTGGTTGCATCTGAAAGTTGCACACGTGGGAAGTGGGCGCACTGCCAGCACAGTTCAGCAGCAGTTTTGGAGTCCAGCCAGACAAATAAAATCCAGCAATGCAAGTACGAGGTCTGTTAGAAAAGTAACAGACCTTTTTATTTTTTTCAAAAACTATATGGATTTGATTCATATGTTTTTACGTCAGCCAAGCTTGAACCTTCGTGTGCATGCGTGAGTTTTTCCACGCCTGTCGGTTGCGTCATTCGCCTGTGGGCAGGCTTTGAGTGAGCACTGCTCCACCCCTCTCGTCGTTGTTTCATTGCGAGGAAATGGCGGAATGATTTGGGCTTTTTTTCCATCAGAATTTTTTCAGAAACTGTTAGAGACAGGCAGCTGGAAACCAGTCGAAAAATTTATCTGGCTTTCGGTGAATATTTTACGGGCTTCACAGAGAATAAAGAGTGTTACTACAGCTTTAAGGACAGCCCACAATGGCGCATGGCGCACGGCGCGCTGCGCGGCGCGCTCTGAGCCGCCTTCGAGAGGCAGAAACCACCACATCATTTCTAAACGGATGGCTGTGTGGAGCCGGGACCGTCGTGTGCAATTTCTCTGGTTATCACAAGAGCTGAACATCAGCCATTTTCCAGCAGATTTCACTTTTAACAAGAGATTTTGTCATGGAAAGCCGCGCGGAGGCTTCATGCGTCACGACCGATCTGCTGATGAAGCGAGACAAAGGAACACCTCCGTTTTGGAGTGTCAGAGGACAAGTTGGGACATGTCCAGCTCTCCACAATTTCTCTTATACTCACTCGACTGGTAAGCATTGAAAGCCGAGATAGGCATGTCCCAACTTGTAATAACTCAAAATACAATCAAATCTATGTTAAAAGATCTTTTTCTTTGTACAAAGCCCAGGTGAAGAGTAGTTAACAGGTTTTAAGCATTTTTGCCTCAAAAGCACACCGTTGGAATCAATATATCAACATGATGGTTTTAGGCTATAAATAAACTGCAGCACTCACAGGAACAACTCACTGTTGTTCAGGGTTTTAAAATTGCTGTATGATTGTGTTAAAACTACCAAACTTTTGATATTTATTGTGGTTTTTTGATTATTTTATTTTGGATTTTATTCTTTCATGTTCTGTATTGTATTGACTTAGAATAATTAATATGATGATTACACACACACGATACAGTAGGTGGCGGTATGCACCTGTAAAGCTACCTTGCGATAAGCCGAGCAAGAAATAAATACTTAAAAAAAAAAAAAAAACTGTTTTTGTAACTTGATAACACTTCTGGAATTATTTATGACATTCCATGAACATCAGCATCAAGGTAACTTCTGGTCTTTTCAAAACCTCATGCACGCATACACACACGCCCTCTTGCAGACGGTGTTAAAAATAAAATATTTGTTATCCCCCAGATAAATATCTTGTCTTCATTAAATGAGCTGCAATTTTTCAAAATGTTTTTAAAATAAACTGACAATATAATGTTTGGATTTAAGTAGAAACATGTAGAAACTAAATTTTGTGAGTTTAGTGAAATGTGAGTGGCCCTCTAGCTTTAACGCAAGTGCCTTAAAGCAGCTTTCATCTTTCACAAGTTTTGAAAATATCATCTTATCAGTAAATAAAATATCAGTCCGTAGCATCACATATCACAGTGGTAACTTTTCAGTGTGTGATAATCTCTCTTTTTTTTTTTTTTTGTCCCATTTTGCCTGAGGTAAAGAAGCACAAGGTTTTACTCACTTCCTCCCTCATTACACAAATACACGTCACCTGAGAATGTTTAAATCCAATAAGCATTCAGGTTTATATAGTCTGGAGTTGGGAAATATTCTTAATAATTGTGGACACAGTGTACTTTGTGGTTGCTTAGAGAAACAAAATTTAAACAACTAAAATTGTCACTGTCCAAATACTTTAGGACCTGACTGTAGCCTACTTGGGTGACTTCTTCATCGACTGTTTAACAAATAATATTTTGCATCATGTCGAGATTTATTTTTAATGTAACTTGTTGAACATATTTTACTTCTTTGACTTTGTTTATTCTTTATTTAATGTAGAGATTTAAACATTTTGTCTTATAGTTCTGACTTCCAGAGTCAAAATTTTGACTGCATGATGATTATGAAATAACAAATCAAAATTTTAAGTCACTAGTGCTTAATTACGATTCTGAAATCTGCCATATTTATTTAATTTATGGAAGAATTTTGACTTGTTTAGTTGGGAAATCACATATAATTGTCTATTACTATTGTTATTATTACGTAAAAATAACAGAGCTACTGTTCTTCGAACGCCTATGTTGGGTCATCCAACAGTAGATGTCGCTGTGGATTTTGTTTGCATTTTTGAGGCTCTCGTGCAAAAACGCGAGATTGTCCAAATCTCGTTCCTCTTTCGAGTAGCATCCAAGATGGTAGGTAGTATTTGTTGTTCTTGTGCATTACACTGGTGTTAAATCTAAGGCCATCCTTGTTCATTCATACGGCGGATTATCGTCAAGTGCCAGTTTAATGTATAGAGGAATCTTACGATCATAGATTGACTGATATTACATCAGTCGGGTGAAGGATTCGCTGTCTGATAGTTACTCTGCCAGGCCTGCGACTGCAGCCGGCAACTTGTAGTTTGTGTATCTTAAAATATCTTAATGGCTTAACCTGCAGACTAGTAACAGTGTTCTCATGTCTGTAAATTGACGGTATGAATGTAAAACTCGTGCTGTAACACACTAAGGAGGTGGAGAGGCTGCGAGTTCATATAAGTCAGTTAGCATTAGCTTCTCACACTGGCTGCAGTAAGAACCAGTGAGTGTTTAGCTTCTGAAAGCTAATTATAGCTTGTCAGCCTCTTACAAAAAAACACGACAACTTTGTGTTCTGAACTTCAAGTGTGTGTCAAATTGTCTAACCCCATAATGAAGTCGTAATTGAGGTAACAAATGCTGATTCTAAATGTTTTGACAGCCTACCAGGAACTCCAAGACCAGAAAGCTCCGAGGACACGTTAGCCACGGACACGGTCGTGTCGGTGAGTAATAACGATCTGTTTCTGCAGCTGGACACCACCAGGGAGAGGACGGTGGTCAGCAGTCTAGTTTTCATTGAACCAGTAGAAGTTGTGTTTGGGCACTGAAAACCGGTTACAAATTGTTCAATCTATGCTTCAGACATGATCGATTCCTCTTAGAGAAGCCAGTGTGATTTTTCTTGTTGATGTTGCATATCTCCAAAATGCTGCATATTCTCAAAGTCGGTATCCAGGCAGATTAACCTCAAGGGGTGGAGTTTCCAGGTGAACTCCATACAAATACATGTAATTTCATCACTTTTCAAGCAGGTCAGACTCGTCAATAAAGTCAATTTGATGTACAACGGTTCATTTTAGGTCAGATTGGTGTATAAATCTCAACGTTCCAGGCAATGATAGCTGTCAGTTGACCGTTAGAAATAATAAGTCCGTCTGATTTCAATAAAACAGCATACAGCCCGAGCGTGTTTTCACAGAGGGGCCAGTCACGGAAATATGAATTCTCGCCTTCCGATTGGTCACTTTGCCAAAGTGACCTAGCGCTGACCTTGAGAATAATTACAAGGAAAACGGGTGTGTTGATGCTGTGAACCTGTATGGGCCCACATATTTCCACACGAAAAATTGATATGGAATCGATGAATTGGCCCAATAAGTAGAATAGAATAGAATAATTCTTTATTGTCCACCGATGTGGAAAATTGTCTTTGGCTCACCAGCACAAAAAAGACAAAAAAAAACAGTCATAAAACATTCATACAAACACACGAATAAAACAAAAATAAGATACATAAAATACATAGAAGTAAAAGAAGAAATAGAATAAGACCTAGTAAGATAAATAAAACGTACCGTAAGATCTAATAAAATCAAATAAAACAGAAGTAAAGCAGTTCAGGTTTAATTTGTGGAGTGGTCACTTTTTTGAGTTCATTATGGTGACGGCATTTGGTATAAAAGATTTTTTGAAAGAACCTTTGGCCAGAGGAGCTCTGTAGCGCCTCCCAGACTTCAAGAGCTCAAACTGACAGGACAGAGGATGAGAGCTGTCTGCCAGGACTCTCTCAGCTTTCCTCCTCAACAAGGAGAATCAACAAGGGCATCAATATTTATAATATGACACAATACTAAAATACCCTCAGACATTTGAGCATGTACCTTTCAACAGTGTGTGCGTATACGCGGGCTTTTGAAAAGACCTGATGTTACCTTTGACTGCGTGTGATGCACATGCATGCTGACGTCCGCAAAATGTCTTGTAAATCCTTCCAGGGGTGTTACCAGGTTACAAAAACAGCATTTTCTATTTTAAAAGTGTTTATTTGTCGCTAGCTTTTCCATAATATATGAGAAACATGTTAAATTTACACAGAAACATAGCGGTATCTGCAGCCAGAGAGACCAGCCAGTAATGTAACTGTGCCCCTCTACTCTAATTGCCTGTCACCCCCATCCCCCCAAAAAAGCAGATTTGCATGATTCATAGCATAAAAATAGAAAACAATGTGACCATCCATCCATTTTCTTCCGCTTTATCCGGAGTCGGGTCGCGGGGGCAGCAGCTCAGGCAAAGCCGCCCAGATCTCCCGATTAACACACACCTCCCCCAGCTTCTCCGGGGGAACCCCAAGGCGTTCCCAAGCCAGCCGAGAAATGTAGTCCCTCCAGCGTGTCCTGGGTCTTCCCCGGGGCTTCCTCCCAATGGGACGTGCCCGGAACACCTCTCCAGCGTCCAGGGGGCATCCGGAAAAGATGCCCGAGCCACCTCAACTGACTCCTTTCGACGTGGAGGAGCAGTGGCTCGACTCCGAGCTCCTCCCGAGTGACCGAGCTCCTCACCCCATCTCCAAGGGAGTGCCCAGCCACCCTGCGGAGGAAACTCATCTCGGCCGCTTGTACTCGCGATCTTGTTCTTTCGGTCATGAGCCATATCTCATGACCATAGGTGAGGATCGGAACATAGCTCGAGAGCCCCGCCCCCCTACTCAGCTCTCTTTTCATCACGACGGTCCGATACAACGACCGCATCACTGCAGATGCTGCACCGATCCGTTTATCGATCTCACGCTCCATCCGTCCCTCACTCGTGAACAAGACCCCGAGATACTTCAACTCCTCCACTTGAGGCAAGGACACTCCACCGACCTGAAGAGGGCAAAGCACCTTTTTCCGGTTGAGAACCATGTCCTCGGATTTGGAGGTGCTGATTTTCATCCCAGACGCTTCACACTTGGCTGCAAACCGCCCCAGTGCACGCTGAAGGTCCTGATTTGACGAAGACAACAGAACCACATCGTCCGCAAACAGCAGAGATGAGATTCTGTGGTTCCCAAACCAGACCCCCTCTACACCCTTGCTGCGCCTAGTAATTCTGTCCATAAAAATAATGAACAGAACCGGTGACAAAGGGCAGCCCTGGCGGAGGCCAACGTGCACTGGAAACAGGTTTGACTTACTACCAGCAATGCGAACCAAGCTCCTGCTGCGGTCGTACAGGGACCGGATAGCCCTTAGCAAAGGACCCCGGACCCCGTACTCCCAGAGCACTCCCCACAGGGTGCCCCGAGGGACACGGTTGAACACCTTCTCCAGATCCACAAAACACGTGTGGACTGGTTGGGCGAACTCCCATGAACCCTCGAGCACCCGATGGAGCATGTAGAGCTGGACCAGTGTGCCGCGACCAGGACGAAAACCACACTGCTCCTCCTGAATCCGAGGTTCGACCATCAGTCGAATTCTCCTCTCCAGTACTCTGGAATAGACCTTACCGGGGAGGCTGAGGAGTGTGATCCCCCTATAGTTGGAACACACTCTCCGGTCCCCCTTCTTAAACAGAGGAACCACCACCCCGGTCTGCCAGTCCAGAGGCACTGTCCCCGATCGCTACGTGATGTTGCAGAGGCGTGTCAGCCAAGACAGTCCCACAACATCCAGAGACTTAAGGTACTCAGGACGGATTTCATCCACCCCAGGAGCCTTGCCACCAAGGAGCTTTCTAACCACCTCGGTGACTTCGGCCTGGGTAATGGATGAGTCCGCCTCTGAGTCCCCAGTCTCTGCTTCCTCTTCGGAAGACGTGACGATGGGATTGAGGAGATCCTCGAAGTACTCCTTCCACCACCCAACAACATCCACCCATCGAGGTGGTCGTTGCACCTGCAGGAGCAGAGACGCGCAGACGGTAACAGCTACAGCATTTAGAGGAACAGTGTTTAATGAGTCGTGTCCCATTTAAAAAGAAAACTGCACAAAGGAAATTGCTATTATTATTGTTTATCCTTTACACAAAGGATCGTAACTTCATCTTACGAACCGGTGAAGCGGGAGATGTTAATGGTTCAGTCCTCGCCAGAGAACTTTCGTGGGCCGCCCCGGTGGAAAAAAGCATGATAATGACGAACGAATAAAAACTGTACAGTGTGAAACGGCGGATGATTCTCATTTCTTGCCTGCAACAGCCAACAAGAGTCCCAGTTAGGCACTTTAATCAGCAGAGAGGTGAATCAGGATTGACATTTTTAAATGGCTTTGACTGAGGTTGATGAACAAATTGTGGACCCGCTGCTTCCCATTAGACCCGCTGCTTCCTACCACCCACCCCCTTACAGTACAGACTCTCTTTTTGAAGATATTTTTTGCACATACTACTAATACGAATTGATATATTTTAAAAACTAAACATTCAATCCATATTATGCTTGAGCATTCTAGTTTTACTCCTCTAACTCTGCATTGTGAAACTGAGCAATATATAAAAAAAATCCAACTTAAAATAATAAAAGAAAGCAGCAGATTTTATAAGAGGGTTTTTTTGTATAATTGGCAGAGCTGCTAAATTGTGAAGCATACGCAGTGGATTGATTTTAAATATCTTCTGTGCAAGTGCAAAATCTCAGAAAATACAAGTATCAGATCAGACTAGGCCTGTCACTGTAATTACAATATTGACTTATTAGATAGATAAAGATGAAAATAATTTTGCTGACCTAAGTATACCATATGAAGATGTGAATGAGGGGACGTAATTTCAGTCCAATCCACATCATTGGACCGGGGTTATGCTATACATTATATTTGTCAGTTACACGTATGGGCTCTTTAATACAAAGGTCCATCCCCAATGACTTACCACCACTAACTAATAGTGTATGCTGCTCGTGTTTATTTTGTCTGTTCCTACTTAAGAATCAGAATCACCTTTATTGTCATTGTAATTTGCATTGCAACGAGATTTGAGTGCAACTCCAAAAAGGTGCTTTCCGTGGTGCGACTAATTTTTAGCCAAATAAAGGATAGTGAAATTTAACGGTAAATTATTCCGAGTATATGTACAACTAATATAAACATAAGGTAAAATAAAATAAAATGTGGATTATTAAAATGTAAAATAAGAATTATATACAACTGTGAAATCATATTGCACGGTAGTTAGTAGTTAACATGCTTTCTGTTATCTTTTCCACCCATAGGCAAGCACAGGAAGCATCCCGGAGGTCGTGGTAATGCTGGCGGTATGCACCACCACAGAATTAACTTCGATAAATAGTAAGTGTTGCATGGCTTGTTGAAATGCTGATTGGTTGTAGAACAAGGAAGTCTGGGTTTCGGGCAGCAAGTGAAAGGGAAACGTAAATGAATTGGTCAAACGTCGTTGTTGTGTGTTAGGGTATGTCATTATGGCCAAAATAATATTTCAATATATTTTGTGACTTTGACAACACCGATGGGCAATATTATTCAAAAACTGGAAATGCTAAAGGACAAGTAGGCATTAATTGATGCTTACTAATGACATTAATGGACTTGGTATTTAAGGAAAACTGCTGTTATTTTCTGAAACTTGAGCAAGTGGAAAAACAATCACAAGTGCACTTAATGCTTGGATCATAAAGTTTGCTGTGTGTGTTGTGTAGGCACCGTAGCTGATTTAGGATTTTCTTGGGCAGCTGATGTTTTCATGTTCTTCATAGTCCTTGATGTGGTTAGTTTGCAGGTGGTAAAACAAGGTCATTGTTGCCTTGTTTTTTTTACAGCAACAGGTTTCCAGCATGTTTGTCCATCAAGCAACAGCCGTCTTTTTGAATTCAAACCAGTTTTCTGGGGTAAATTGTGAGGCTGGGGGTTTGTTGTGTTTTTATGCCTCATTAATATGACTGTGTAACCAGCTTGGTGCCAAGTGGTTCATGTTATTATTTCCAGAGCATAAGGTTCCTAGTTCAGGACCACCCCTCCCCATTCTCCATGTATTGAGGAAGTACATCGGCAAGGGCATCCAGTGTAAAACTTGTGTCAAATCAACAATGTCACATCTGCTCTGATGACCCCAATTGAAAAAGTGAGAAGCTAAAAGAACTTTAAAGTTCATTGCTTTTTAAAAGATGTACTTTGTCATTATGTCAAAAACATACAATGGTCTGAAAACTTTGTCGAAGATAATATCCACATGGTACCTTTTTATATTGATATTTTCTGAAGCAGCATGTCATCCAGCACAGTTTATTGTGACAGGCCAAGCACCCCCCACCCCCAAATCTCTGGCAAGATTTTCCAGGCTTACTTTTGTTGTCTGGAACTCTCATGGTCAGATTTCAGGCCCAGAACAATGTATTTGTGAAATCAATTGGGTCTCGGGTGAGCGGATGATACGCCATAGCGGATATGAAGTCTTGCGTTTCCACATCTTCATCCCAAGCATCTGAGGCTAAAAAATAATTGTGATGAACAATCCCGTTTACCAAGAGCTGTCGATTGTCCATGCAGCAGCCAGTGAGACGTTACGGAGTTTACAGTGAAGTCCGAGACGTTATGAAAACAAAGGCGTCGTGTTCAAATGACAAAGCAAATCATGGATGGAAATGTTCTGCAGCAGGGAGATGATTTAAAATGTAACTTGTTCCATCAAGAATCATTTCAAGTGGACCTGGTTGGAGGAGAAGGACCAAATAACTTTTTTTTTTGTATGTATGTACGTACAAAAAACTAACACCCTCAGAAAGTCTTTCATCTTGTATCATTGTGAACGACACAGGCAGCAATATTTTAAATGAATTTGTTGTCGGTTGAAATGATGCAATGTATTTCACACAAATCTGTCAAAATATATCTTTGGGGTGAATGTACTTCAAACTGTCTACATGCAAATTTGATAAGTTTATGTTTTGATCTAGCATGTAAAACATGTATTTTATGGCTTCTGTTACAAAAAATGATAAATACTTAACATGCTCATAGAAGTCAAATGTTGATGTGGAAAAAAAAAAGTCATTTTGCACTACAAGTGAATAAGTAGCCCAGAAATACTGATGTCAGCACTGGGTGGGAAAATTCATGTTATTTCCTATTTATGCAAGTGAATAAAAAAAAAAAAAAAAATTTAACCCAAAATTGTTCTTGAGAACTGAAAGTGATAAAGCTTTGTGTCAAATGTTTTTATTCATATTAAGACACTATCCATTTTTATAAAAGCACAATTTTCTGAAGTCAAATGTTTGTATAAGTGTGGAGATAGAACAGTAACAATCCAATACAAATATGAAGTTCTATGAAATACTAATAATGCTGTATTTGAATCCATGTGACAGACTGTTACAGGCCCATCTTCCATCTTCTTGCTAGAATGGGAAAATGGGTTTGGAAGTTCTCCCACTTAGAAATCATGGAGGGGTCTGAAATTTTCATCTTAGGTGCATGTCCACTGTGAGAGACACAATCTAAAAAAAAACAAAAAAAATCTGGAAATCACAATGTATGATTTTTTTTTTTTGATTTTTTTTTTTTTTTTTTTTTTTAATAATTGATCTGTATGTTACTGCTGCAAATAAGTATTTGAACACTTGTGAAAATCAATGTTACTATTTGGTACAGTAGCCTTTGTTTGCAATTACAGAGGTCAAACGTTTCCTGTAGTTTTTCACCAGGTTTGTACACACTGCAGCAGGGATTTTGGTCCACTCCTCCATACAGATCTTCTCCAAATCTTTCAGGCTTGGAGTTTCAGCTCCCTCCAAAGATTTTCTATTGAGTTCAGGTCTGGAGACTGGCCAGGCCCTTGAAATGCTTCTTATGGAGCCCCTCCTTAGTTGCCCTGGCTGTGTGTTTGGGGTCATTGTCATGCTGGAAGACCCAGCCATGACCCATCTTCAATGCTCTAACTGAGGGAAGGAGGTTGTTTGCCAAAATCTCGCAATGCATGACCCCATCCTTCCTCCCTTCAATACGGTGCAGTTGTCCTCTCCCCTTTGCAGAAGAGCACCCCCAGAGTATGATGTTTCCACCCCCATGCTTCGCGGATGGGATGGTTTTCTTGGGGTTGTCCTCATCCTCTAAACATGGTAAGTGGAGTTGATTCCAAAAAGCTCTATTCTGGTCTCATCTGACCACATGACCTTCTCCCATGCCGCCTCTGGATCATCCAGATGGTCACTGGTGAACTTCAAACGGGCCTGGACATGTACTGGCTTGAGCAAGGGGAACTTGCTGCCCTGCAGGATTTTAAACCATGACAGCATCATGTGTTACTAATGTAATCTTTGTGACTGTGGTCCCAGCTCTCTTCAGGTCATTGACCAGGTCCTCCTGTGTAGTTCTGAGCTTTCTCAGAATCATCCTTACCACACAAAGTGAGATCTTTCATGGAATCCCAGACCAAGGGAGATTGACAGTCATCTTGTGTTTCTTCCACTTTCTAATAAATAATCATAACAGTTGTCTTCTACCAAGCTACTTGCCTGTTGTCCTGTAGTCCATCCCAGCCTTGTGCAGGTCTACAGTTTTGTCCCTGCTGTCCTTAGACAGCTGTTTGGTCTTGGCTATGGTGGACAGGTTGGAGTGTGATTGACTGAGTGTGTGAACAGGTGTCTTTTATACAGGTAACAAGTTCAAACAGGTGTAATTAATACAGGTAAAGAGTGCAGAATAAGAGGACTTCTTAAAGAAAAATTAACAGGTCTGTGTGAGCCAGAATTCTTGCTGGTTAGTAGGGGATCAAATCCTTATTTGCAACAGTAACATACAAATAAGTTATTAAAAAAATCATACATTGTGATTTCCGATTTTTTTTTTTTTTTCCTGTCTCTCACAGTGGACATGCACCTAAGATGAAAATTTCAGACCCCTCCATGATTTCTAAGTGGGAGAACTTGCAAAATCGCAGGGTGTTCAAATACTTGTTTTCCTCACTGTGTGTGTGTGTGTGTGTGTGTGTGTGTGTGTGTGTGTGTGTGTGTGTGTGTGTGTGTGTGTGTGTGTGTGGTGTGTGTGTGTGTGTGTGTGTGTGTGTGTGTGTGTGTGTGTGTGTATAAAGGGGTGCACATAACTGGTACTCATCATGCTTGTGTGTGCTAAACATCACTGATGCACAGCAGAGGGGAACACTTTCCTACAATCTGTCATTGCTTTCCTCCTATGAAGCATTTCCCTTGTGTTATCTGCTGCACATCATTTATTTTTAGCATGGGCAAGCACCATGAGTACCAATTATATATATGTGTGTGTGTGTGTGTGGTCTGATGTAGCTGATACACCACTGGAGTTTGTATGCAACTTGTGCACTTGAGGGTGATCTTTGTCGTTTTTGTGTCTTCTCAGCCATCCGGGATACTTTGGAAAGGTGGGCATGAGACATTACCACCTTAAGAGGAACACATCTCACTGTCCTATCATTAACCTGGACAAGTTGTGGACGCTGGTGAGCGAGCAAACCAGGGTCAACTACGGCAACAAGCCCGATGGGCCCGCCCCCATCATTGATGTTGTGCGTGCTGTAAGTGTTGGCCCATTCTTCTGAACTTTATTATTTATCAACTTATGAAGTGGACAGGAGTCAGGGATGTGATGCAGTAACAGAGAAATCGAAGGAAATGCAATCACTTAAGCCTGGGCATCCGGTGCCATAAGCTGAAGGATTCTTGATGCTCTGAAATGCATTCTGTTGTATTTTAGAGCAATACATGCAAGAAAATTCACAGACTCTCATGAGGATATTTGAGAGAAATTTGTGAAAAACAGTAGAGTATTTATTAGCAAAGTTACACTTTTGACAGTCTAGTTAGTAATATGCATCTGTCCCCAAAGGTAGGCCTGATATGTGCAAAGCAGTAAAAGTGCCCGAGTTATGCTTAAGATTCTTCAATATTCATTTCAATTGTGGCCATTTGACTGACTCAGATTGAGTATTTTGGCTTCAGAAATGGCCATCTATCAGCAGAGATATGCGCCTAAACCCCTTTGTATTTGAGAGTTTCAGATATCAATGGCGATGTATTAATCTCAGAGACCACAAAGTTCACATCGGATGCAGTAAGAAAATACAGCAGCATCAACAGTGTCGATGAATAAAAAAAAAAAAAATTTGCTTTTGTCTGAAGCATGAAAAGTACAAGAGCCCAATCTAAATTTTTAAACTTAACTTTTTCTTCTTTTTTTATTAAATAACATTTATGTGAACTTTGCAATTCATCCATCCAGCCATCCATCAATTTTCTTCCGCTTTATCCGGAGTCGGGTCGCGGGGGGCAGCAGCTCAAGCAAAGCCGCCCAGACCTCCCGATCCACACACACCTCCCCCAGCTCCTCCGGGGGAACCCCAAGGCGTTCCCAAGCCAGCCGAGAGATGTAGTCCCTCCAGCGTGTCCTGGGTCTTCCCCGGGGCCTCCTCCCAATGGGACGTGCCCGGAATACCTCTCCAGTGAGCCGTCCAGGGGGCATCCGGAAAAGATGCCCGAGCCACCTCAGCTGACTCCTTTCGATGTGGAGGAGCAGCGGCTTGACTCCGAGCTCCTCCCGAGCTTGGGAGGAAATTTGCAATTCATCTGTGGTTCAAATGTGTTTCGAACCATGGTGGTGGTCCGTGTGGATCATGGGTCAACTGTGGTCCATTACACCACTTAATCATGGTAATCTATTATTTTTGCTGTCAAAATGCACCAAGTTGATGTGTTTAAATGCTCAAAAATTTTCTTCCAGGGATCCGGCCTCAAAAAATCCTTTGATAAACGCTCTACCTAGTAGGTGCCCTATAGTGTGATTTGTCCACATTTCTCTAAAAAACAGAATTGGCACCAGAAAAGGTCTCTCCGTGAGTCTTGTAAGAGCGGTTACGGTGTCGCAGACCGAACCCCCCCAAAAAATGGTCCACCCTGCCTCCACTGGGCATGTGTCACTTGGGACCACAGCAGCACGTCCGAGACAAAGTTTCTTCACCCAAAGCGATCAAATGGATTAATGAGCTTATTAACCATCAAATGACAAGGTAAAACCTCTTAAATCATTCTAAAGTCAGTTTTAAGCAGAATCAAGGCTGTTTTAAGCAGAAACGAGGCAATATTCCATGACGCTTTGAAATGACGGACACCCAGTGAACGCAACTACTAGCAGCCCATGTAGCCGCGTCACTCTGATCGCTTCCTCCGTTTTTTTATGATGAAATAATGCTGAAATGATTGTTGTACAAAAGCTTCAGATATCTGTTGCTGAGACAGATGATGACTGGACTGCAGTTTTAAGCAGAATTGTGATAATCTGTGAACCACGGCTGATGACGCATGCGCAGTGGAGGCAGGGCGGACCGATTTTGAGGGGGGGACCATTCGGGCTGCGACACCGGCTAAACTGGTGGATTTCATTACTAGTGAAAGAGAACAGTTCCAGTCAGATGTCTTCAAGGGGAGAAAATTGGACTTTTGTTGTTTTATGATGCATTATATTTGTCAGTTACATTATAAACAGGTCTCTTGGTATCTTCAGTACAGAGGTTAAATCAGATTTATTTATTTTTAACCACCACCATATAACACATGCAAGCAACTGGTATTGCAAGGGGTGGCTTTGAGCTGGACCACAGAGTTCTTGTTGGTGGTTGTTTGCATTGCCACACACTGGGCAGTACACCTGAAAATAAGATTGTTGGTGGTTGTTTGCATTGCCACACACTGGGCAGTACACCTGAAAATAAGATTTTTTTTATTTTTATTTTTTTATGTTTGATGTGGTAAATGATTGTTTGGACACTGAAAATGTGTCAGAAATCTAAAGAACCTAAAATTTGTGACGCTGCTTGCTATAGCACTTTTATTTTCTGTCTGAACTGGTGAGTTCTACCATGTCTTCCTCACATCGGTTTAATTCTGCACAAAAGTCTTCATGTGAATGCTTTGCATTGCAAAGTGCTTATTTGGATTACAATCTCTCTGTGTGATAGCCTACCTGCTGTTCCTCTTGTAAACAAAATCATTATTTGTTGTGGGGTTCCTACTATAAAATAGTGGATGTCAGTGTTGTTTGTCATTTCAGTAATGTCGTCTTTACCTTCACAGGGCTACTACAAAGTTCTGGGCAAAGGCAAGCTGCCCAAACAGCCTGTGATCGTCAAGGCCAAGTTCTTCAGCCGACGGGCCGAGGACAAGATCAAGGCAGTGGGAGGAGTCTGTGTGCTGACGGCATAATGCTCCTGTCAATGTGCGATTTTGCTAAAATAAAGTGTATAAATGACAATCAAGTTTGTTCATTTGTTTTATACTTTACTTGGAACAATTATGTCGGTGTGGAAAACGGGTGTTATTTTTAGATGTGGCCTTGTAAAGTTAAACACGACGTTTTCTGTTGGTTGCTAATGTGAGGCAACACTAACTGCAGTAGATCAAAGAGTCATCTATTCGGTCATTGTAGACAAATATAAAAACTTTAAGCCCCCTTTAAGAATGAGAGAATTTATTCTGTGTGAACATAAAATGTTTTGTTCCTCACAGACATTGGTACAGCCTCTTATTAAAATTTTAATGTTGCTAAATTGTCTTACATGAATGGTTTTAACTTTCAAGATTCTGGAATTTAACATTTTCTGAGACTGGGTCAGAGGACAAGATAAAATTCTTTGTGGTTGGTGTGTGCAGTTGAAGTGGAGGATTGTGCTCCCTAACATGGATATAAGCGTCTCCACTGGCACACAATAGAAATTTCTCTTCCCCAGGAGGAGTGAAGCCACTCATTGGAACAAAGTTTGTCCCACTTTCCTAACAATGTTTTATCATCATCTCAAATTTTGTAGTGTAACTTTTCTGGTACATTGTTACCCAAGGCCAAAATATGCCCATTGGTTATTGTAAAGACTTTTGCATCTGTCTGCTCAGCATAACTCCAGTCCTGTTACTGCCAGAGTCTTCAAATTCACAGGGAACATTCTGGGGACACAGACCTTAGGTTCAAAGATGGCAAACCTTGACCTATTGTAAGTGGGCAAAAGGTCACATTCTACACACTTTGATGAAATGCTCATACAGCCGAGGGTACTTTGGCATGGACTTTTTTGTGTGTTTAATGAGCAAGCTGCAAAAGAAAGGTTTTGTAGAGATTTGTGGTTATACTTTCAAATAGCTTTTAAAGGAAATGTTAAAAGTCCCTTTCTCAGGTGCCACTGGCATTAACTCAGGTGATTAAAACATTTTTGTCAAAATTGGAAACCCATTTATACTTTGAAATTCTTTTCCTGAATAGATTCAGTACTTTCACTAGGTTTTCATTGAGCTTGATGTATTCCTTCATAAAAATCATAAATCTTCAAGTCTGATGATAGTAATTCTGCAGAGTGCTGGGGGTAAAAATGCTTCATATTACAACTGCAGGTCCAAATCATTCTTCATAACATTTAAACTCCGTTTAATTTTTGTGTGTTGGTGACATTTTTTTCAGTAATTGGCCTTGTTTCATATACGAGTATGTTTTTAATGAAAATCTACTTGTGTGTATAATTAACTTTTTTTGCATTTATCACTTGTTCTCACCTATGCGTTTTCAATTGTACTTCTATTTTGAGTTGTCGAGTATTGATGTTCAGGGATCTGATTATCTTATTTTAGATAAACACGGTGGATGAACCCAGTTTTTTAATATCTTTTTATTTTAGTTTCTCTGGTCATTTTGTATTTATAACCGTTTATCCCTCAAGTTGTGGACACTGTTAGGATGATTGCGTCATCTTCTGACGTAATTGGAAGGCTTCCTGCTGTGAGTGTCAAAGCGAAAGGAAAACTAAAGGGAGTGTCGAAGCGGTGCCGCGGAACCTGAGTGGATCTCAGGCAGCAAACCGTCAGGAAGGTTTGTACAGAGTTGAACTGATAAAATAACCCAAACTAAAAACTTAGTTTAATTTTTTTTTTTTTTTTAATAATTGCAGTGGCTTTATATTTTGGTTGCGGAGTCACTCATGGTCTCATAAATCATGAAATCAGTCTGCAGCTGTTAATGTACACTGTACAAAGTTGTTTTTGTATTGTCAAACTAATTTATTATTATGCGTCTGTTTGTTGGGCAGTAATCTGTACCAGACCTGATTAAGCAAATGCAAGCTGTACACAAGATTAGCTGACGGACGAAACGGGACTGAACCAAATGCTTCAGAAACCGCTTCAGTTTTGAAATGTTTGAGACCACTGAGGCGAATGAATCCGCCGGAAGTATCGTAGCAGCCATCTTACTACACCTACAAAGGTGTTTGTTTTTCTTTTGTTGTTTTTGTCTCTTTTTTTCCACTTTTGATAAAAGGCTTACGACACCATTAGACAATACCAGCCTTTGCTTTTTTGCTTGGGGTCACCACAGGTGGTCCAGTATAGATCCACATTGGGATTTGGCACAAGTTTTACACTGGATGCCCTTCCTGATGCAACTCCATCCAAGTACTAATCAAGACTTACTCTGAGCTTCTGAGATCTGACAGGATCAGGTGTGCACATAGTAGACTGGCTACCACAGCTCAGGAGGACGTACGAGTATTATTTATGAAATGTATCAATCTGATTTACAGTTGTGTAAACTATACACGTTTCCTCATCATAACATTTCATATTGTCCGTTATAATGTTAACCATAGAAAACTAACTAAACTCAACCGTCCTCGCAGGTAGGAGCAGTACAACATCTGGAGACACTCCATTCTGGATTGTGACACTGTTCTTCCTTCACCCAGGTTAAGATTGCAGGAGTCTTAAGTCAACTCGTTCATGGCAAATCAGTCCTGGTTGGAAGATTCCCTGCTACGATCTGCCAGTTTGGGCCAGGAGGTGTTGGAGCGAGCCTCCAAACGGAGGATTGACTGGACAAACACTGGCGTAACCCACTCTTCTTCTTCTCATGCAGCTGAAAACAGTCAAGTCAAGGTGCCTGCAAGTGTTTTGTATAGAGCCCGACCAGTATATCAGTTGACCAGTCGTACCGGCCAATATGAGCGTTTCATCGCTATTATTTGTGCCAATTTTTATTTTACCAAATGAACAATGCGGAAAAACACTTTAGTCATTGATAATGGTGTCATTACATGGTTTGTCGAGCAGAAATCACTCTGACATCATTGTTTCCAATGCTTTTGAGCATGGCTGGGACCCCGTCACCCCTGGGTCACAATAGCTACAAGAGGTAGCGCCAGATTGACTGGCTGCCATTCATTTTAAGTCAGAGTGGGTGTTTTACAGCAACAACAGACAAGTTATTGCTATGCCACCAGCTGGTTTATGTATATGCTTATTGTTGTGACATCGCAACTGCCACTCCAAGTGAAGGCAGTGTGACATATGGTGGTTGGTTATTGGGTATAATTACCTCCACCAACAAAGTTGGGTGGAGGTTATGTTTTCACCCTTGTTTGTTGTCTGATGTGAACAGCCTGTAACCCACAATTTTTCATCTATAGCTCTGACATTTTTGCAGAGGATTCATATCCTGATAGGCAAGAACTGATTCAGTTTTCAAGGTCAAAGTCAGGAATGAATTTTCAAAAATTCATAACTCTGTCAAAAAAAGATTGAATTTCTTTCACATTTGAAAGCTTTATGTAGAATGGTATCCTTTATTGACTGTCACAGTTTTACCCAGATCCAATCTGGATTACAGATTTTGCAGCCATTTAAATTTAACATTGAAATCAAACGTGCCCCAATTAGTCTCATATTTGAAAGTGAGGTGCAGACTGGCACTCACTGTTGCTTGACAAAGTTTGATCTGGATTTTGTGGACATTTGAATTTAACATTGAAAAGTCCATTTGATGTACATTTTACACTATGTCTCAATCACAAGTGCCTCAATCACTCTCATTTATGACTCTGAGGCGCAAACTGGCACTCTTAATGAATAGACTTTTGATCCTCATCTCATCTGTATTGCAGATTTAGTGAATATTTCATTTAACATTGAAAAGCCCTTTTGATCTATATTTTGTATTATATTTTAGCTTATGAAAAGCCATTTCTAACAGGACTTTGAAATTTTTTCCAAGGTAAAAATTTGTGGAATTGAAAACTAGTGTTGGTGGAGGTTTGCACTCTATGAGCGCGGTGCTCTAATTTTGATAACACAATGTCAGGAATCATAAGCATTTTTATGTCTATAGGCAGATATGTTGGAATCATAAATGTTTTATTCTCTAATATGGGTATCAGCCACCAAAAAAAACCTCTATATCAGTCAGGCTCTAGTTTGCTCTGTAGCTTCACATATATCAATAGACTGTCCATAATGTGTTCTGCGGCTATGTTTTATTTGAGAATATCTCCGTTCTTTTATTTTTTTCAGGGAACCCACACAAGTCTCAATGATGCCTTTGACACCATTGCAGAGTTCATGACACAAACCACCTGTCAGTGCAAGGTCAGCTTTGTTTTATGTCAGTCATATCCTGCACATTTGGGTGTCTCTTCTGAGGACTCTTTGTCAACTCTGCGGGGATGATTATCGTTAACATGGAATTTATGTCAGAGTGAATTTGTGTTTCACACTGAGGATATTTATAAGTATTGGAAAATCAATTTCAATTTATTAATTTATATAGCGCCAGCTCACGACAAAGTCGCCCAAGGCGCCTCTCACAATTCATAACAACACAAAGTAATTTAAAATCAAGAAAAGCACAATAAAAAGATAAAACATAGTAGAATGAAAAGAAATTACAAAGCAAACATGAAAACAAATTAGATTAATGATAAGACAGTCTAAAAAAGTGGGTCTTTGTCTTGATTTAAAAGTCTCCACCATGTCAGACTGCCTAATAACTGCAGGTAGATCATTCCAAAGAGTCGGACCACGGTAGGAGAAGGCTCTATACCCCACAGACTTCTTGTTCACCCTTGGAACACACAGAAGCCCTGCGCCCTGTGAACACAAGGGCCGCACAGGTACGTAGGGCTTAACCAAGTCCACCAGGTAGGAAGGTGCCAGTCCGTGAACAATTTTATAAACCAACAATAAGACTTTAAAATCCGATCTTGCAGAAACCGGTAGCCAATGAAGGGATACCAGAATGAGTGTAATGTGGTCAAATCATCTACTTTGTGTCAAAAGTCAGGCAGCAGCATTCTGTACCAACTGAAGACCCCGAATGCTAGACTGCGGCGGACCAGAAAATAAAGCATTACAATAATCCACTCTGGATTATTGTACTAACCAAACTTTGTCAGCACCTTGCCTCTATAACTGTCTTTGCATCTCTGGTGGTCATTACTTCACCATATCTCAGCAGGTCTGGTTTCCATGGTGACAGGCAGCATCACCAAATTATTTCAAGCTAGAAGGCACTCAGAGAGCAGATACAGATGCCAAGGCTACCTGTTTGCAGATTCAAACATTAAAAAAACTATTTCCCAGAACTTTATTCATCTGCTCACATAATGTTAGCACAGTTCATTAATAAATTCTTGATTTAAATGTTCCTGAATGCTTAAAACTTCTTCTTGATCCTGACTCCAAAATATGTTCCTGATCAGACTCAAAATAAATCCCTCAGTTTCAAGGACATTATCCATCTACTAACCAAATTTCATCAACATGTTCACAATTTTTTTAAATTAAATGTTGCTATGAAATATTCTTCTGGATCTCAGTTCCAGAATACATTCTGGGTCACCTCCAAAACTGAATTACTTATTTCCTACAACATCATCTGTTTGCTCACCAAATTTCATTGAAATATGTTCATTACATTTTGAGTTATCCTGTTAAGAGGAATAACAAACAGATAAAAACATTACCTCCCTCCTTGGTGGAGATTTTATATATATATATATATATATATATATATATATATATATATATATATATGTATGTATGTATGTATGTATGTATGTATGTATGTATGTATGTGTGTGTGTACTCAAAAAGGATGGCACTTGGAGAGTGAATAACTCCCAAAGCCCATCAGGGGGTGCTATGTGTGTGTAAGATTCACATTTTTAAGTTTGAAAATTGGTACCAAAGTATGTGCTATCATATAAAAACATATTTAACCATCAAAATGTGCAAAACGTACAGACTCTGGATCCTGTCTTTGAACTTAATCCTGATGTCGATGAGATCAGTTTGGTCTTTCTCATGCTTAAGTCCTGTCTGTGTGACATCGCCATGACTGAGTTTGGCGCTAGGTTACCTAACGTTTGTATTTTTTGTGTGTGCTGCAGAGGTTTTATGAGTCTGGCTGCTGCACTGAGCCCACTGACGCCGAGAGGAGTCATGTGGCCAGATTCCACACAAGACCAGCTGGTGGTCGGCCCACGCCTCGACCTCCAGCAACGACACATAAGGACTGTGTAAGTTAATCTGCTGCTACTGTTAAAAAAAAAATCATCCCACAAAATATACATCTGGGAAACATCTGAGCTTTAACACTTTGTAAGATGTTAATGACTAAATAAAGGTTCAAAGGTTCATTATGACATCAGTGATTTTAGGATGGTGTAAAACACTGATTGGATACTCGTGAAATTTGTTTGTTTGTCTGTTTGTTTTTTCCACCATTTTTCTTTAAAGCTTCATTTTAACCACTAAACAACATTTTCACATTACAGTGGGGGCCACAAATATTTGAACATGAGGTTTTTGTTTGTTTGTTTTTTGTTAATATTCCAGGTGCCGATCACACTGTTAACACAACTTTAATTTAAGGGTAATTACATCCAAATCAGGTGGGCTGTGAAGAAATCACAGCACTTTTATGTATGATGTTCCCCATGAATGTCCATTTGACTTGTTTGCTTGTTTGTTTTGGTAGTTGTACTGTGTTGCTGCCAACGATCAATGAGAAGTCTCAAGAGCTGTGAACACCAGGGAGGCAAACTGTCAATTGGCCGGTGCACCAAAATGCACCAATCAGAGTGCTAGCAAAATTAACCAATCACAGCACTAGCAAATTAAATCAATAGCAGCGCTAGCAAAATAAATCAATGGCAGTGTTAATAAGACCAGCCAATCAGAGAGCTTGCAAAAAACAGCACTGTGTGTGGCCACTTGTACCATTTAGTATGGTCGGGGGGGTAATAATGGTCTCTTGAGCACCAAATAAAAGCCCAGAACATGATGTGTAACAAACGTGCTGGGTGACAAAAGAATGTTGTTTTAGGTCCAATAATGGCAACAACTGGCCAGATCAAGAACACCCTCCCAGAGGGGTCAGACAAACTGAAGAATCAGCGCTTCACCTGAGTCAATGTCAAGTTTACCATGAGGTGGCATAAGCAAATGTCAAGAAGCAGAACTGTGTTCTATCAGCTTCACCACTCGGTGTGTTTAAAGTTAGCTGGGAAGCAAAATGGAAGTGGGGGGTTGCTGTTTCCACAAAACTAAGATGTTCCATATTGCAGGGTCATATGTTGGAAACGGGTCAAGATTTCCACATTGACGTTTCACCAGGAACATACGCCGTCACAGCCAGAATGCCCGAATCACAGCAGCAGACACAGGTGGTCAAAATAGATGCTGGGGAGAGCATCAGCCTCACCTTTGACCTCTCACCGAAACAGCCCTGTCACCCTTAACGTTCATGAACTAAACTTGTGTGTGTGTGTGTGTGTGTGTGTGTGTGTGTGTGTGTGTGTGTGTGTGTGTGTGTGTGTGTGTGTGTGTGTGTGTGTGTGTGTGTGTGTGTGTGTGTGTGTGTGTTTGTGTGTGTGTGTGTGTGTGTGTGTGTGTCTTATTGCTATAAGATTTAAAAAAAAATTTTTATTGCATCCAAAGAAGCCATTTTTTGTATCTTTTACTGGAGGTGTGTGATTGTGACAAAGGAAATCATTTGTTGCACTTACTGTGTTTGTACCTGCACTAACGCCTTACCACTGTATGAAATAAAGTGTTGTTTTCAAATAAACGAGCAATTCGAGATTTCTGATATCCGATCATATGGATCACCTCCAAAAAGATGGATGTAATTACTTTATATTGATACTTGTGTTCATAGTCTGTAGACAGTCGGGGTGTAACGGTACACCTCTCTCATGGATCCAGTGTCACTGTACAGTTCCTGTAATTCTTCCTCACACGAGTATAGAACAAAAGACTTGGACAAATTAAAAAGATGGAATAATGTTACTTGATATCTTCAGGATTTACAGATTCCACATCCTGAACATTCTTCATGGGGTTTTGACATTGTGTTTTCTGTGATTACTTCAAAACAAACATCTTAACATGACAACTGTTCTGTTTCATAGTCAATATTTTGAACAGGGCACAGCCAGTGGTTTGATGCATGTAGAGCATTGGGACGGTGTTTGCTTTCATGGTTTTTGTTGTGCCTGTAGTAGTCTGACATCATTTCTGTCTCCAGAGAGTGTGTGTGGTCGTGCAGGTGGCCGAGGTCTGAAACAGCCAAAGACCTCTCTGATGTTTGCTCGTCCTGCTTGAGAAAGTGGAAGTGATTGAAAAAGTGAGCTGTGATTGGGTGTGGTGCAGATCTTTGGCACGTGGGAATTGAACGTCACAGGAAGTGATGCCCTCTTTGGCACCGTGTTTCATGGAGATACAAAACAGGAATTTACTATTAAACGACTGGTGTTCTGATCAAAATTACAATACAAATACTGTAAGTGCTTTGGAGGTACATGAACAACCAAAAAATTACTATAGCCTCTATGTCGTGTGTGTGTGTGTGTGTGGTGTGTGTGTGTGTGTGTGTGTGTGTGTGTGTGTGTGTGTGTGTGTGTGTGTGTGTGTGTGTGTGTGTGTGTGTGTGTGTGTGTGTGTGTGTGTGTGTGTGTGTGGTGTGTGTGTGTGTGTGTGTGTGTGTGTGTGTGTGTGTGTGTGTGTGTGTGTGTGTGTGTGTGTGAGAGAGACCGGAGTGACCTGCACTATGAAGGTGGTGGATACATCTGGTAGTCTGAACCATAGCTCTGGGAAGAGGGGGTGCTCAACCCCCTGCCAGATGACAAAAATGAAGTAAATTAATCTAAAAAATTTCAAATTATTACCCTGTTATTTACACAAAAATTTCATGTTTGATGAAGTTTTTGAGAATAGCAAGCAATTCTGAATCAGTATTCTGTATCCCTACAGCCTATAAAGTAATCGGGTAAAGGTAGTTGCACTGACTCTTTTAGAATCTGCTGATTTATTGTTGCTGCTGATAATGAATGTGTGCACATCTGCTTGATGTAGAATAGGTGGTTTAAATAAAATATAGTAAACTGTGTCGTTTAAATATTGTAGTCTTTTGGATGTGTTCTTGTTGGCTTAGCGGGACGCCTCACAACAGCACCCCCAACCCACATCCTCTTCCCGCTGCCGCGGTCTGGACTTAACGCTGTGGTATGATTCTTTTCTCCCGCCCAGTCAACCAAAATATCAGCTGGATATAGCTGACAGCACTGTAAATACACAAGTCTGAGCATTGGCGTCCATATCTCCAAACTCTCAGGCCCAAACTAAATGAACGTGGCGTAGGGGTAGTCCAAACAATCGCCATAGCAACAGTGACCTTTTCAGAGTACATTAATTAGGTCACAGGGTCAGTGAGGGCAAAATCGTATTGGGGCATAGAGATAAACTTGAGCTGAGCACATATAATGTTCACATTCTGTAAGTGACTCAGAAGCAGCCTGTAGATATCAGATGACCCAACTGTATAGGTCACAAGGTCAGCCAGTGCAGAATTTTACTCACAGCCTGCCAGGGAACAGATATGCTGGTTCATGGCTTTTTGTTCCTAAGTATCTTTGTTATGATTACTTTGGTCAAATTAGATATCTGAGTGTTGTGAGCAGATTAGCTCTGTGTCACACATTATTATAAATACAATGACATATTACAAACCCAAAATAGAAAAAAAAAATAGGACAATATGGAAAATGGGGGGAGGGAAGCAGTGATCTTTAGGGCCCAGGCACACGGCGATCACTGAAAGAAGGGGAAAGAAGTCGCAAATCATCAAGAAAAAGTGGACGAATGATCCTGCACTTCTCCCATCGCTGCAAAGCCTGCGAGTGCAGAGCGCATAAAAGAATGAAACAAAACCGAAACTAACAACTAACTTCACTACAACAACGTGCGCGCACATGTATGTTGGAGCCAGAGATGGCTGAAACGTGTGTAAACAGTTAAAGTAGTTGATCAAACATTCTTGCCGCTGTTGTTTCTCTATTGTTTCTGCATGAAAACGTTGCTTTTCGTCCCACACATACGAGTCACATTCAGCTCGTCAGATTTTTAGTTATTCATCCATTCAGGTATCGTCAGTGTTCATGCAAGACGTTGGATTGGGAGATTGGATGAAGTTGGACGATATTCATCGGAACCGTGACGGTACAGGAACTACGCAAACGATGAGGAACCGTCAAGACAGAAAGCAAAACGGAATAATACGGATGAATTGAGGTTGTCGTCAGGATTCGTTCACATTTTTCAACAGTTTGAAAATTCTGACAAAGCGCCGGTTACACGAACGAAGGTGGATGATGGTTAAATGAAGTTTCCGAATGTCAATGTAAATCCAGATTTCTTGTTTTGTTTTGGCTTCGGTGTCCTTCGTTAGTGCCATGTGACCGGGGCTTTACATTGACTTATTTACTTTGAAGCCTATAATTCTTTCTGAGTTTTTCTGGGTGTCTTGGTGGCTTCCCTCACTAGTCTCCATCCAGCATGGTCACTCTGTTTGTGAGAATTACTGGAAATGAAATCCAGGACATATTCAATGACTTAGAAATGTTCATGTGTCCATCATATGACTTGTATCAAGAAAACTGGATGTAAAAATGATGATTTAAAGCTTAGATTTAGAATAAATTACCCTCGTCCCAACTTTTTT
This sequence comes from Thalassophryne amazonica, assembly GCF_902500255.1. NCBI lineage: Eukaryota > Metazoa > Chordata > Actinopteri > Batrachoidiformes > Batrachoididae > Thalassophryne > Thalassophryne amazonica. Next base: position 22,092,080 of record NC_047110.1, on the reverse strand, counting down.
GTGATGGGTAGCAGGTCTGAAGTGCAGGAATGGATGAATATTAAATGACATAAAGTTGACCACACAAAACTTGAGATATCTTGGGTTCATGCTGTCTGCAATGAAACGGAAATCAAAATAAATTGGATGGCTGCTTTCTTTTAATGCATTTTCCTTATCCCAATTTATTCAAATTTGAGTTGGTATTTAAAAAATGTTTTTTCTCTCTCTGGAGCTTTGTTTAACAATATATCAGTGCAGGCCATTGCTTAGTTCGTCTACACATTTCTAAAGGATGGTAGCATTCGTTAAAAATAAATAATGTATCAGTCAGTAGGTACTTTGATTTCCCACCTGGCTGTCTGTGCTGCAGCTCTGGACCAGATCTTCTCCAGTACCTCCACGAAGGGCACTCCTGTTTTCTGCTCTTCTTAATAGCAGGAGGTAATGCCACTCTGGAGTCACCCTCAGATGCAGATGAAGAGGAGGAGGAGGAGTGCTGCTCAGGGTCACTCCTCATATCTGTGTCTTTGACGTCCACCTGTTTAACTCCCTCTGTGCTGTCAAACCTGTCGCACCTGCTATTAAAAGTGGGCGGAGCCATACAGGCCCACAGGTTTGATGCTGAATAGCAGCAACAGGTGGATGCTGAATGGCACGGATCAGTTTGGCACAGCCGAGGAAAGCGGGAACTACAGTTGCGTCGACTTGGAGCTGATGTTGGGATTTGAAGCTCCTTGACCAATCTGTCATGGTGATGATCAGAAATGAGCAGAACCAGGTTACTAGGAACCAGAGACCTGCAGCCGTTCCACATCAGCACCTGGAGGCCCACAGTGCCATCAGCTGCAACGTTTAAAAAGAGACTGTTATCTTCATTGGAATAATCTTTGATGGAAGACCTTTGCAAAGTGAATTTATCATCCACACTGAGAATGTTTGTACGTATTAAAAATAATCATCAGACTTGATCACACCGTACCTCTAGAACGATCTCTGCACACTCTGGTGGCCATTACTCTACCTGGCTCAAATCTCTGCAAGTCTGGTTCCCATGGTGACAGGACAGCATCACCAGGTGTCAAACAGCAAGTGTGAACTGTGGCATATTTGATCATATCGACAGAGCAAACCAGCTGCTGTCGGGAGGAGACCACGCCCAAACCAGTTCCAGGTTGGTCAAACTGGACAACCCAAAGTCCTCCCTGAGTGTGGACACACAGGAACAAGATGTATCCATCTACAATGACACGTAACCTCCCCCATCTGTTACTCCTCAAACATGTAGGTTGTCAGCTCTATTTTTGGGCACAGCTCAATCTGGAGTGTGTGTTTAAAAATCAAACTATTTGCACTTTGAACATCAGTGAAGATTTTTAGCTCTTCACAATAATTATTCATATGACTATTTTGTGTGTGTGTGTGTGTGCGTGCCTGATTTATGAAGATCTCATATAACGAGTGTTAAATTGTCTGGCCGTTCCAGACTTGCACATTGGGTTTTGGTAGGTAATTTACGTAGGATAACTGTGCACATGACAGCGTGTGGTAATATGACATAGACAGGAGTATGGAAATGAGGATTCTATTAACGACTGTGAGTGAAAAATGAAATTCACTTTCCCACTTGCAGACACTTTACATATTTTACACACACAAACATTCAGTAAATCAGCCCCTGTGAGTGTAAACATCTGGGCCCAGTTTCCTAAAGTAGTCTAATCTTGGTTAGTCGACTAATCTTTTGACATTAGTCGATGCACAAAGCGCCTAGTCGGCTAAAGTTTTGCATCAGCCAAAGTATTTAGCCTGGTACAGAGGAGGCTAATCTGATTTTAGCCGACAAAACCTCAGTGTCTTACCTGAAAAAAGACAGCTGTCATACCACCAGTTGATGGTGCAGGAAGGAAGGAGAGCCTTGCAGTGAGAAAAGGTGTTCTGGGACCGGAATCATCATTTGGAGATGCTTATGGACACCGAGGCCGGGAGCACTTCTCCTCTGGTGCGGTGAACTCGCCTATGTTTGTAGCAGACAATCAACCCAGAAATAAACAAAACTCTTGCACATTGGAGGCGTTTCTTGGCAATGGCACAGTCCCAAGCTTAGATTAAGCTTGGGACTGCGACGAGGGCGGTCGCATCTCCTCCACTCTCCCTTATCTCCGTTCTCTGCCTTTAACCTTCAAGTCCCTACTTCACCAGACTGTGAATTCCTCAAATTATATTGGATTCTGGATCTATTGGACTACTATTGGATTAACCATGGAATTGATCAGCTGGTCTCTGAACGCTATTGACACCATTTTTTCTACAAGAAGGTCAGGACCAGGGGATCCTACCTGCCCAAATGGAATGTATCCTGCGGGCTATGTCCTCGACTCCTGGAGTTCCTGGCGTGTGGCATGCTTGGTGCCTTTCTCTGTTGAGGATTTATTCATTTTTGGTCTCATGGTAGCAGGGCTGGTACTTTGTCTTATGTGCTGCCCTGATCTACCGGAAAATTGGCAAGACGGCGGCATCAAGAACCATGGCCCCTCGCTTGTCCATCATGATTAACGAGGTTGGCAAGGCAGTGCATTCTCAGACTGTGATGACTCTTGAACTCAGACGCAAATTGGATGACATCTTGGAGCAGATGTGTGCCTTGCAGTTGAAGCTGAAGATTTCAGAGGCTGGTGAATATTCTTAATTCATAATTGGGAATATTCTTAATTCATAATTGGGATTTGGTTGTGCAAGTAGAACTGTTAAAAAGTGTTTTTCACTGCTATAACCATAACATTACAGGCTTATCAACCCTGAAGGTCAAATTGCCCGACTGTTTTTCCTCCAGAGGGATTTGTTTCAGCCTGGGGAACATTTGGCTGTTTATTATCTCATCTCACAAAGACAATAAACTGCTTTTCACAGGACTGAAGCATGTTCCATTCCCTCCCCCCCCCCCCCCCCCCCCCCCCCCCCCCCCCCCCCCCCCCCCCCCCCCGGCGCCTGCTAACTTCACTCCTTCCCCCTTCAGCGGGTGTGGTGCAGTTTTAGCTGCAGGCCCCATCATTTCACCCCAAGCTGATGGCGGCGCATCTCAGGATTGCTGCGTGGCCTTCACCCACTTGCCTCAATTCGGATAACGGACTTCTTCAAACTTAGTGCACATAAACAATGTCAAATGTGTATGTGTTGCCTTTAATTCTGATCTGTGCCATTATTACGGTAAACAATAATTGTGGACTAATTGCTGTCTGAGGTAACTGGAGTGTAAATGTAATTTCTTCACTGTGAGATCAATAAACTATATCTAATTATAGCGGTTTGGGGTTGTGACGTTCATAAATGGACAGCAACACTTGTCTGGAGATGGACTTGGCACTGACGAATGTCTTTCAACACAGTGGAAACACCTGCAGACACACAGCACAGACTGACTCACACAGTCCCAGTACTTGGACATTTTTTGTACTTTTGACATTTTACATCACAGTAAAGTCATTTTTCACCCCATGAACTGCTAAAGAATGAACAGCACATTTTACAGCTTGTCATACGCACTTTTCAGCAACTTAACATACGTTTCAAGACATTTTAACGGTTTTATGAGGCAGAATGCAACACACACTTTGGAGGTGCACGTGCTGACATTTGTGTAACCTTTGTATGCACAGCCAATGAGAGCAGTCAGACGGTGACTGTTCTTCCCGGAGGAGCTCATGATAATAGCATACTTGTCAGAATTTAGCAATAGAATTTTGTTTCTTGTTGAGACCAAAGTAAAAAAAAATAAAATTGTAGCAACATACGTGCCAGTGCACTGATTGTGACACTAACGTAAAATTAAAAAATCAGTGTAATTCCAGTTTATTCACTTGTGTTTCAATGTTTCAACACCAAATCAAGAGGGAGAAAATAAGCATTTGGGGAAATTCACAGTAACATCATGGAAAAGCCTCAGCAACAAAAAGAAGTACGGCTGCTCCTGGTGATGAATCTTATGTGGCTAGAAGACTGAAATTGTGTCCATTTTATCCCATAAAAATATTATATCGCGTGTTAATATCAAGGAGAAATGTGAATTCGGTACTTTTCTTGATATTTGTCACTTTTGTTTGGCGAAATAGAAGGAACTCTTAAACAGAGTGGGAAAAAAAATCTATGACCCTTCTCCCATCTGTCCTCATAGAACTTCTGATCTTGAAGGTACTTTTGGAACCTGTCACCTGTGATTATACAGATTTTGATGTTTGTGTAATGCATAATTGCTCATATAATCAGGATCCTAATAACAGGCTTCAAATTTTTATATACTGTGAATCAGTGTTGCCACAGTTACATTGAAAAGTTACTTTATTAGTTGTATTTTTTTGTTATTTTACACAGTTACTTCATTAGCAGCTTCATGCCGTTACTTTATTAGTAGCTGCCGACAACATGTAACTAATAACTAATGTAACTCATAAGGTAACTAGTAATCTAACTTAGTTATGCTTCAGATTGAGTACTCAGCAAAGTAACTAATCAGCAAACTATCAGTTACTTTGCTGAGTACTCAATCTTAAAAAAATAACCAAGTTAGATTACTAGTTACTTTATTAGTTACATTCAGCAGCTGCCAACAAGTTGTCCCCAGCTACTAATGAAGCAACTATATAAGTAACTGTAAATATAACTGTATAAAGTAAGTAATAAAGTAACTTTTCAAAGTTTCTGTGGCTTACTGAGGTTCCAGCCACTCATGGCCCTTAACTGGAACAAGCAGATTTGGGATTAGAAAATGGATGGATCGACTTCTACTCTTTTGAAAGAATATAACGTATTTGGGCCAAAAGGATTTTCGGTGCCGTTTATCTCTCGAACAATTAGAGTCCTGCCAGGTGCCGTTTAACTCTACCTTCTCCAGTGTTCTATTTGAACCATCACAAAACAGCTCCTTCTTATGGTGTGAGTCAAATATTGCAGGTAGTCTTGACAGTCTGTCCAGCTGACAGTTGGAATCCAGGAGGTAGAAGATGATTAAATGTCTCCCAGCTAAGAAAAGAGGCAGGGTTCTCAGCACAGATTCTGGGTGTTCTGGAAGTCCTGTGGTGATCAGATGAGCAAAGTGTGGCAGGCAGCATCAGCGAGGGTGATGCCCAGGGCTGCCAGGAGATCCCTGCCAGGGCTGCAACTGAAGGAGCAAATCCAGGATAAAGCCTTGTAAATGGTGTCTGGAGCACAGGGTACCATGTGGTTGGACCAGCAGCTGACCTGCATGTTGGAAGTGGAGGAAAAAGCAGATGCAGTACATGACTCTGAGAGAGTACATACATTTGGGAAGACCCAACAGCTTGCCAGCAATGAACCTAGAGATCGTTGTGGTGTCATAAGGTGGGCTCTAGAAAAGGACTTTATTTTATATTGTTAGAAAGAAGGTAACACATTGAGACAGATCTGGCTAACCACCAAAATGTAATAAACTCTTAAACTGGTCGTGTGTTTGAAAAGTTTCACGAAAATCAATCCATTAAATCCCCATTACCCAGGGACGGGGTCTGTCCAGTGGTCCTTGTGCACTGAAGTCATGAAATTGAGTCAAACTGAATGATGCCAAAGAGTTGCTCAGCTGCTGCCGGGACCACAAGGTCCTCTTGGTATTCATGACAGCATCACGAACTGCCGTGAGCCTGGGTTGGTCTTCTTTTATGGATTTTAAATAGATTTGCCCGAAGGTGTCTGTTCTTTTTTCTGGATGATGTTTCATAAAATGTACACATTTTTGTAATAAAAGGGGATAAAGGATGAAGACAATGATAAACCCCAATAACAGATGCTGCTTGACAGTGGAGCGTGATGAAAATATGTGAGTGAGTACTCGTATGTCAACAAAAACGTACAGGTGATTAAAAAGTAATATAACAATCTATGTACAGTATGTAGTTATTAAACCACAAGAGCAGAAAAAGAATCACCTAAATACACCTTATATTTTAAAACAAACATGGACAAAATTAATGTATGAAACATTCAACTTGGTTATACTATATAATTAATTACTGGAAAGATTAGTTACAATTTATAACAATGAATACCACTAAAAATGAAACAAAAAAGGAATCTTAGAAACTGCAGAATTAAGATTTAATAGCAAAATACTTTCACAGCTGTAATACTAAAATTTGTAAGAATAAATGAAATTACTGATAATAACTAGTAAATCTGCTAAAATGTTTGACATAAGATGACAACGCAGGAGATCCAGGACAGACTCTGCTTCATATCTGAGGTGTGACAGGATGCACACAGAGCCACACTGCTGCAATAAAACACATATACAAAGGATATAAAACAAACAAATAACGCAAGCATAAAACACTTATTTCCATCATGGTCCTGTACCTGCACAATAAAACTGATGAAGGCGAAATATGACAACTATAAATAAATAGGTGATTCGCAAAATAATATAAAATATGTACAATATGTCACTATGCATTAATATGATTAATCTGCAAATATCAGGCTGGATGGTCAGGAATTGCAGGACACAAATGCACGGCTCATACAAACAGCTCTGGTTTTTAAAAGGCTTTACTGTTGAGGATAGCAGAGGTCGGTACACGAGTAATCAGTTCAGAAAAAGCAGCATTACAAAAATCATCAGGCAATCAGGCGTGGTCGTAGCAACAGGCTGGAGGTCAGGTACACACAAAGAGGCAGGCAGGACTATGGAACACAGGTACAGAGCTAGAATGAAGGCACAAGGCACGACAAAGTGGCAAGGGACAAACACACCCAGTCATAGTATATATGGGTGCTGCAAGAGGTAGACAGGTTCCTGCTCAGAGCCTGATTGCTACAGAAAACTAAGCATGAACCCAGAGACTCTCTGTTATTGTCACTTTGGCTCATTCTCTGTATTAAAGGCGAGGTCAATCTGAGAACTGGACTGAGTCCTGAGTCCCTCTCTCATCAACCGACGCACAGGGTGTGTAACCTAAGGTAAATAGTTTTGCTGTTCACATGTTGATGTTTGGGTTCACAGGTATTTAACAGAAGTAAATAATTCTGCTCCAACCAGGAGGTTGATGTCTCAGGTTTTCAGTTAAATGGTATTTAACAGAAGTAAACAATTCCGCTTCAGCCAGGTGGTCTGATGTCTCGGCAGGACTTGTGGCAGGCATTACACCTTTAATAAACATGCATCTCACCTCCAACAGCGGTCCAGGGGTGCTTCACACTACGCACGCTGAGGTGAAGCCGGGACAGCAGCATGCGGTTAAAATCCTTTTACCCAAAACAAAAAGAAAATAATGCCATGTGACAATTCAACCATTGCAGTGTCCAGAGCCACGCCATAAGTGATAATTGCAGCCCCACACGTTTGCGCACACACACACATGCTGCATACTCGCGAGCTTGAAGACCACAGTGCTCCAGCCCCGTGTTTGGATCACGACATGCTGTGATGCTACCATCCAGATATTTGATCAGGCAGTCTGCAGCACCTTTTATGGCTGTCTGACAGCAATCTGTGTCCTCCACCTGCTGTCTACACACGCTTTGGATGCTGTCCTGCAGTTGTGGATGACGCAGTCCGGATGCATTTGGACCAAGGCTGGCCACGCCTGTTTTCCTCCTAACTGCGTTAGATAATAGCAATATTTGCAGTGTCAGAATGGCTCCTCCACATTCTTGCTATGTGTGACGGGGGCCTAAGTCTCTGCGTCCCTGTATAGATTACACAAGCTTGAATGACATCACATTCCAAAACAGGTAGCCTTTACCAGTCATCTCTTCAGCATTTAACTTACTTCAGGGAACTACGGCCTTCACAAAGTGTACTCTCTTGCTGCATTATGGATACATGGCTGGTGTACGACTGTCTGCCTGTGTACCAACCACAAGCTTCTGTCCTCAACTCATCTCTCTGCCTGAATGGCTCAGTGTTATGGACTTCCAATGCTGTGTTCTCAGATCATCACTTTTGATCTGCAGAATAAACCTTGCTTTACACCACCAATGGTGTTGTTGTCTGCTCTGGGGTCTCTGGCTCATTCATTACAGGGAAAGGGAGCAGCTCCTTTTCCCTACTACTGTCATCTATGTACTTGCTCAGAGGGGGTTGGCAAGGTTAGACCTTATCTGCGTGAAGCACCTTGGCAGCTTTGTTGTGATGTGCTGCTACAGTATATAGGGGAGGTGATGGTTTAGTGATTAAGCGTTGGGCTTGAGACCAGAGGACCCTTGGTGCAAATCCCAGCTTGACCGGAAAAGAGCCCTTGAGCAAGGTCATTAATCCCCTAGTTGCTCCCAGTGTGCAGTGAGCACCTTGTATGGCAGCACCCTGACATCGGGGTGAATGTGAGGCATTACTTTAGAGAAGCTTTGAGCGTCTGATGCAGACGGAAAAGAGCTATATAAATGCAGTCTATTTACCATTTATACAAATAAATTAAATAGAATTTTAATTTCTAGCATGCATAGAACCTGGTTCATTCTTATGGGCCTGAAAATGTTTTTATCATCGGTATTGATAGTAGAGAAGCTTGAATATTCAAATGGGCTGGGTTGCTTGATGCGAGGACGTTTAGCTTCAAATCGCAGAAGCTTCCTCAGCTAAAATTCTTGCTCTGGTAGTCTGACTTCTGTCTGACCCTTGTAGAGAAGAACAAACAGAAGCCACAAAAGCTGGAGTTTTAAACCTAACCCGACCCCTCCTACCGAGAGGCAGACTGCTATTGGCTAGTGACTTAACAATTGCTTTAATTAGCACCTATTATGCTCTAGTTAGCACCCTCCTAATGACAGGGTAGCTGTACCTCCTAACGATGGGACTGACGCCTCTCCTGATGACGTGAATGACTCATTACCATGAACAAAAGACTGAAACTGCTTTGACCTGAGTACCCCATTGTAAATAGGGGACAAAGCGTCTCTCAGACCCCCTCCCCGGTTAAGGCTGGTTTCAACTGTTTCACATACAATGCCTCCTTCACCCCTCTCTCAAACCATTTCTTCTCTCTGGCTAAGATTTTAACTTCCTTGTCCTCAAATGTGTGGTTCGTCTCTTTAAGGTGGAGATGAACTGCAGACTGAGGTCCACTGGCGCCCTCTCTGCGGTGCTGGTATAGCCTTTTGTGTAAAGTTTGCTTAGTCTCACCTATGTAGTGTTCGTTACAGTTTTCCTGACATCTGATGGAATACATTACATTGCTCTGTTTGTAACTAGGGATCCTGTCCTTAGGGTGAACTAATTTCTGTCTAAAGGTGTTAACAGGTTTAAAGTAAACTGGGATTTTGTACTGTCTGAAGATCCTCTGTAGTTTTTCCCCTACTCCTGCTAAATAAGGGAGAGACACTCCTCTTCTTCTTGTCTCCGTCTCCTGTCTGTCTGGTCTCTTTGTTCTCTGGGACTTCTGCACTTTATCCATTTCACAGGTATTGTTTCCTGTTTTTCAGACACCCAGTAACCTATTCTTGAGGTCGGTCATCTGGGCATTTAACCTCTGGGGGTGGGTTTTGTGAACACATCGCTGAACTCAATACAAATGCATGTAATTTGGTCACTTTTCAAAGGGGTCAGATTAGTCAATAAAGTCAATTTCATGTACAATGGTTCATTTCAGCTCAGCTTGGTGTATGAATCTCACCATTCCAGGCAATGATAGCTGTTGGCTGGCTGATGGAAGTAAGTCAGAGACAAACGCAAACTGGCCAATTTCAATGGAACGCATACACCCCGAGCGTGTTTTCACCACGCGGCCAGTCACGGAAACACGAATTCTCGCCCTTCTCGCCGGATTGGCCACTTCGCCTCAGTGACGTGGTGCCGACTTTTTTTCCTGAAAAATTTGTTAGCATGACTGCTTTAAAAATGTTACTTTATGCTTGAACCTGCTTATATGTGTTATGAAACAGTTTCACGATAAACACAGTGTGTGATACTTGTTTCACATTCTCCTGTCTTTCCCACATTTCCTTTTTTCTCCCCACTTTCCCCCTCCTGCCTTCACCACCTTGTTTTCAACATGGATGCCAAAAGTCTGACACACCTCGATGTTATGTCATAGAAAGACCAAACTAATCACATCTCTGAGCATCTGAACTGTAAAATATGTAATATCTGTGGTCTGTGCTGTATGTCGATACATAATTTATCGTTTCCATGACGAAAAGGTACATTTGTAGGCAAAAACACCCCGACACAATAGGAAAACTGACGCGGAATGGCGTCTGTCTGGGGCCCGGGAAGCTGAACAACAGAAACATCAGACGGCGTGTTAGATGACAGACAATACAATCTGACCAATAGGAGTGAGAGCTGCCCTCCCTCTCAACCAATCTGAAGGTGAGGCTTGATCGTAGGCGGATCGGACTCGAAGGATGGCCTTTGTCATACACGTTCCCGGTGTGTTGATGTTGGTGATCGTTTCCTGCAGTGGTGCATGGTGGTCGAACAGGAGGAATTGTTGGAAATTTTTCCGAGGTTAGTGTATAAATTGGTTTTTACCCAGTGTGCATTATTCCTACAGCCATGTCTGGGAGAGGGAGTGGCAAGCTTCGGCAGCTAGCCGAAACATGACGGGGAAAACACTATTAAACTAAGAATAAAAGTGATATTCACCGAGTCCGAATTTCTTTATGTTATCCTAAATTAGCTTCTTGTTTCCTTAAGTGCGTCGTTAGTTAGACGTCCGAGTCACGGAGCTTTATGGAGCCAGCTAGTTAGCTTTAGCCACCCTCGGGATCAGTTTTCACCGAAAAAAAAAATTAAAAGTTATATTCTTTTCGTAGCGTCATCTTCATCCGGCGGTCTGCTAATAACAGTTAAACCGTGACAGGAGTAGTTAGCAGCCGCGTTAGCATGGTGGCTAGCCATGATGCAATGACAGGCTGTTTGTTCTTTCTGTAAAATGTTTACAGCGTCGTCGGAGAAAATTATGCGACATTAGTGGCGTTTTCGTTTATGCCGAGTCACATTTGTGCTACATCTTGATTAGCTGCTTGCCCAAAAAAGCGCCAAAAACATCAGCGCTGCTCGACTGTAAACTCAATAAAACTATAAAATAAATTTCCAAACTCATTAAAACCTAACCTGAGATGTGCAGCAAAATATGTTTTGTGTCAATGCTGTATACAGCTGGCTGTCAAAAGTAACTGTTTTGTGTATACATTAAATTATGTTCAAATGCGCCGGTCATTGCTACAATGATCGATTTTTAATGGAAGTGGCTGTTAGCGCAGGTTTGTTATTGGGATTAGGAGTTAGGATTAGTGGTTGTGGTTAACGTAGTTTTAATAATCTATGTGTCATAGCAAATACAAGTTCTAGCCTTATGATCGTGTGACCTATATTAACCAATAAGACACGCTACGCACTAATTTTTATTTATTTATAAATATGAACAGTACAGGTTAAACAACAATGGCTAGAGGTGTGAATACATAACAAAGGCATTAAAATATAAATCTTACATAAATAGGATAACAGATTCTCTTAATAATGTCTTGGTTGTTATAGTTTTTTGTTATTGCAATGTTTTAAAGGTCTCCAAATAAGATTTAAAATCAGACAGAAAAACAACAAAACTGGGTTTTTGATTAAAAAAAAAAAAAATTGCTGGTGTGTATACGAAATTTCGCTAAAATAATAGCAAAGTTGATTGGATATGTTTTTTGTTTTTTTTTAAAGCAGGGGTTTCATCATTGCTGTAGAGGGTTTTCAATCACGTGACCAATTTGCTGCAGGACAGGTGCCGTCTCCATTCTGGATTACAAGGAGGCTGGCGCGTGATAGAAAAATGGAGAGAATGTACAGTTATTACGATGCTTTAAATCCTCGAGATAAAGCTAATTATCGTGATAGATGTGTAGCAGTTCAGTGGATCCGTATCTTATACCAGATAGTGAATTTAGTGGTGATGTAACAAACTGGCCGACAGTGTCACACTGCGATATTGTGAACTAGGAAGCTGCCGACCAGGTCAGCCTCGCCGGCCTCCTGCAGAGCATCACAGCGGAGCTCTGAAAGCGGAGGTTGTCTTGAAGTCCTGACTGATTTCTCTCACCAGGCACTAGAAGGGCAGCTTGCGGATCAGCAGCTCGGTGCTGGAGGATCAGAATGCAAATAAGCATCTGTATAGGAAGCGTTCTTGTGTTATCGTCGGCGGTATTTTATATATTCTTATATAATTTTATTGCCGAATAAAATAAAATAAAATTCTGGTAGGTGCGGATCTCTCTCAGCGCTACGGTTCCTTGAGGCTTCTTCACACCGACGTTGAAGCTTCTGTAATTGTTCACCAAATGCACGTAGTGTATCACAGTGGCCACCGCGTCGTAATCCAGAATGGTCGCAGGACACAAAATTACGTGACCGATACGTCACATGAAAACCCTCTATACTAATAGAATTTCACTATATGAATATGGCTACGTATGGATGGCCACTGCCATTTTTAATTTGGTAGGCGTCTTTAATTTGGTAAATTAAGTAATTCTATGGACACAAATACAGTTAATATGAGGGAAACACAAAAATGTGGACACCCCCCAGCTCCCACTTATTTCGATTGTTGTCTTTAAAATCCTGATTAATCTTGATAATGCAGTCAGGTGCATATGTACTTGAACAGTCACACAATTGGTGTTATTTTTTTTATTAATTTATTTTAATTTCACCTCTATACACCACCACAATAGACTTGAAATGGTACATGTTGATACATCTTGTGTTTTAGATTTTTTTTTTTAATTTCAAAGGCTTTAGTAAAAGTATTGCATTAATGCTGCGTTGAAAAACCTCTGTTGTTCTGAGATCTCAACCTCTAACTCAGGCAAAATGCCTTCAATGCTCCATCAAACCAGAATTTATGGTGGGAAACTCATGACGAAATTGAGCAAGCTGAGGTACCCAAGTTGGCTTTACAACCATGGCTGCCACATTTGCGATGAGTGAGAACAATGTCACTAATGTTCAGAATGTAAAAAGTAAGTCCCTTCGGCTGCTCCCTTGTTTTGTACTCGGGGTACGCCAGTACCCTTCTGCACTGAAACCAAGTGCATTAACCACTTGGCCACCACCCCTAGACTAATGTTCAGAATGCATCTTTAAAATTAATTGTTAACAATACTGCTATTCTGTCGGTCACACAGCGCCTGCTGACATGAAAACACTCAAGCTGGCATGGATTCTCTAAGTAGCACACAGTTTAATTTGATGCAGTTTTCTTACATTGTAGCCACTGTTTCATTTTAACAGCAAATAACAGTCGCAAATATACACTGTATCGATGTTATAACAAGATACCAACTGTGTGTTTTCACGTCAGTGAGTCACTTGACGTGGAAGCAAATGTTGCTGCGACCCATAGAATATGTAATGCATTCACATTCTGTGTACAGTTAAGCTTCCAGCACCACACACCAGCAAGAATATCTTTGACATTTTCATTTAGCTGAAGCAATAACATTAGACTAGCCCTATTGCGATAGACTAAGTGGTTGATCCATATTTGTGTCCAAGGTAATGTGACAAATGCACTTTTTCCTGAAGTAGGTGTTTTTTTTTAAGTCTGGTCATTTTGAGCTTCCAAGGGTTCTGAACTCAGCATAACAGTTTAGGAATTAGAGCCATTTTCATATGGAGTCCCTCTTTTTTCATAAACCATAAGCAAAATAAAAAATTAGAGTAATTCTAAATGCCCAAGTTTGTGAACATGTGCTGGTGCCACAGGTTGCAAGGAGCCCAAAAAGTCACTCACTCACTCACTCACAGACAGACAGACAGACAGACAGACAGACACACACACACACACACACACTCATCTTCAACCGCTTAGTACAATCAAAGGTCGTGGGGGGCTGGAGACTATCCCTGCAGTCATAGAGCACGAGGCGGGGTACACCCAGGACAGGGCACCAGTCTGTCGCCCAGAAACTCATTGACCTTTTATACACACACATTGATTACAAGCAAACAGATCACAGGTGAGGAAGGCTACCTTTAGTGGTCATTCAAACCTGTTTGTGTCAACTTGTGTGCATGTTATTAGGCGAAAATCACCAGGCTATATAAACTTTTGATGAAGGTCACCTGGTTAATTTCTGCTGTCATTATGATTTAAAAAGAGAAAACGCAGTTGTTTGACAATACATGGTGTCACACAACCACTGGTCATGAGTGAAAAAAGTTTTTGTGTTATTCATATTCTCTGAAAAATGGCTAAATCAAAAATTGTGCCAGGGTTAGGGATGGGTATTAATAAGATTTTATCTATTGATACCATTATCGATTCTGCTTATTGGTCCGATTCCTTATCGATTGCCTTATCGATAGCTCTTGTGAATTTTCTGTTTACTGAAAGTAGGCTTTACAGGTTTTCTATGTCAATAACATTTTTTTGAGTCTTGAAGTAAATAAATATGAAATTGGTCACTGTATCCTTGATCTCTGTACATAAATAGAAATAAACAAAATCTGAAGTCAAAAGCATTTCCTTTCAGACATTAATGGTCTGAGCTGAACTCAGACAGCTGCTGGAGTCTGCAGGTCTGCAGCCATACAGTCTTGGGCTGCTGCATGGCAGCGCAGGATGTCTAATTTTGGGAGGGGAAAAAAAACCATTTTGATCGATTTGCAGTTTATTGGTTGTATTACAACGTTTGGAAAGAGGTGTCATTTGATTTAAATGACGATTCGCTTTGAAGTTATTAATTCCAAGCGGACTCTATCTTTCTAACTTGACTCAATAGAGAGCAGCGCAGCGTTTGGAGAAATGGAACGGAGGGCGAGTCTCGTTTCTTTCTCGCAACAAGACATGCATGCAATCAACCAGTATGACAAAAAGGGAAGTATCATTTTGCAAAACTGAGCTGTAGTTACAATAGTGGTTGAGTTTCTTGTGCAGTTTACCCCATTGTAAAAATTTAGTTTGAAAAGTGGTAGTCGAGGTAGTCTTCTAACTAATATTTTTTTGGGCCACCTTTCCTCTGTTGTGAGACATAAATACAAAGACACTGACATCCACAAAATTTACTTTCGATAGGAAAAACTGACGTCACTTAGTTTTACCCTTAATGTACCTGGATTCTGCTTCTTTCGCCCGAACACTTATTAGTATAGTGGTCTTGTTAGCTGTGCATTTACACTAGCTAATTATTATTGTAGTAATGACAGTTATAACAAGTGGTTACAACACAACATACATTACTTATCCTACTATGTTTGTCCTCTAAAGCTGGCCATAATACGTTCCTTAACATTATTTATGTTTTTGGTAAAACATAAAAGGTTTTGCACTTTGAATGCCTTTCCAGGCATGAACTCTTTATCTTGACTTTCAGTTGGCACCACATTGGGCTGGTTTGTTCCTTTGCTGACTTGATTTAAACAAAATTTTATTAAGTACTAAAGTTATTGATGCTATGTATTATTGATGGTATCTTTTATTTATTTATTTTTGTCGAGAATTACCACTGTCAAACAGTTCATGTAATTGCATCTGCCTACCTGTCTTTATTCCAATGTATACAATAGCTCAAAAAGTAGAACACAGATTTTTTTTTTTTTTATAGTTTATGACTAAATGGTCCTTGGGTCAGTATGTGTCTTGTCTGTGTGTCCCCAGCAGCTAAAGCATGCTCTTGGCCCAGATAAACCGGGAGTCACAGGGAATGGCAGAGTTTCATGATGTAGACGGCCAGCCAGTCGCACTGTGTCTAACAGAGGCCGTGACAGTCGCAGGTGAGCTTCCTATTTAATATGACTGCAAAATACAGTGCCTTGCAAAAGCATTCGGCCTCTTGGTATATTGCGCATTTTAATTTGTTTATGCCATTTCAAATACAAAAAGTAAATCAGGGATCTCAGTATAAACATTTCTAAAATTACTTTCATTAAACTCAATCTCAAAGCAAATCTATACAATTTGATATAAATGAATTAAAAATATAAAAGCTAAGATGATGGGTTGCATAAGTAATGGCCCCTTTGGTATAATACCTGTAAATAGTAAAGTCCCTTCGGCTGCTCCCTTGTTTTGTACTCAGGGTCGCCACAGCAAATCCAAGGTAGATCTGCATGTTGAATTGGCACAAATTTTACGCCGGATGCCCTTCCTGACGCAACTGCACATTACATGGAGAAATGTGGTAGAGGTGGGATTTGAACCGGGAACCTTCCGCACTGAAACCACCTGTAAATAATCAGTGTTATTCCCAGTTTTCTTCAGACAAGTCAGAGGATGGATACATTAAGATTTCCAAGTCACTGAATATGTCCTGGAGTTTATTTTCATCAATTAAGAAGAAATACAAACAGTATGGCACGCAGTAGTAAATCTGCATGGCATAGACAGTTCTCAAAAACTGAGTGACTGTGCAAGAAGAAGAAGGTTGAGGAAAGCCACCAAGACACCCAGGCAACCCAGAAGAAGTTATAGGGTAATGTGGCTGTCATTGGATAAATTGTGCACAGTGCAAATGTTGCATTTTGCATCACCACTCTTCGCTTCATAGCGGAGTAGAGTGGAGAAGGATTTTCTTTCACCAAGACAGATTAAATCTAGGCTTGCTCAGATGTACCTTCTGGCAGTTTGTAGCTAAACTTTCAGGTCTTCTTTTTATGAAAATCCTCCTCTATACCACTTCATCATGAAGCTGTATAACTGGTGATACAAAATGCAAATTTCATATATATATATATATATATATATATATATATATATATATATATATATATATATATATTGTGTATATATATATATATATATATATATATATATATATATATATATATATATATATATATATATATATGTGTGTGTGTGTGTGTTAATCAAAATAATTTTTTTTGTATTATTTTCACAAATTATTTGCTAAAAATTGTTTTGTTAATTGTTATATTCCAATAGTGTGAATGAGGTGAATTCTGCTATCTGTGATCGCCTTGTTACAGTTGTATCAACAAAAAGTGAACAATTTAAACCAAAGAACCTTTTTCAGTGAATGGATATGTTGTATCCATCGAAAACTGAACTTGCTACACTCAGATTTTTGTGTCGTCTTGCCCCTTTATAACAGTAAGGAGTTCTCTCTACTTTTAAATGTGGACTTCTTGTCAGACCATGAGGCAGTGTGTTTGATCTCAATCAGTGGATCATCTTGTAGAGTTTTTGCATGTTGGACTGTCAATGAGCATCAGTGGAAATAAAGCATCGGTATATATAAAATCAAAATTTTGACCTTCGCAACTCATAATCAAGCACTTGTAAGTTGAAATTTTGACATGCTAAATCATAATTATGATACAAAGAAAAAAAAAGTGGACTTTCTTAGTAATGTAATTCTGTAATGTAACTTAGTAGTAACTGTGACAAAAGGTCTAAATCTCAACATTCCAAGTCATATTTACAAGCTGGTAAGTCAATATTTTTACTTTCTATGTTGTGTTTATGAGGTAAAAGATTTAATGTCAACTACTTAATGATATATGACAGATATTTAGTCTGCATCTTGGCTTTCTCATTCATAATCATGGTATAAATGTCAAAATCTGAACTTTAAAATCATACATGACAGAGTCAAAATCTTAACTTTCTACATCATGATGGTGAGTTAAAAGGTCACAATTAGAACTTTCAAATGTGTAACATTAAGTTAGTATTTTGACAGTCTAAATCATAGTTACAGGATAAAATGACAATCTCAACTTTAAAATTAATTCAAGATAGAAAGTTGATGCATTTTCTTTCATTCATAACTTTTTCAGTGATGAAATTAATTGAGATTTTTGAATTTCTAGATTATAACTGTGACATAAAATGGCAAATTGTTAACTTTTAAAATCTATGACATTAAGCCAAAATCATTGCTTTAAAAGGGATTTTTAGAATCCAAGTAAAAACAGTAATTCAAAATTTAAACTCTTTACACCACATTGACAAGCTGCAAAGTCTCAATTTTGATTTTTAATGTCATAATTTTGAGATTGTAAGACAAATGTTTCACTTTGAGCCAAGCTAGAAGAGACACTCGGGTGCAACACTCACACCTTACAAATGTAACACCAAATCAAGTCAAGCCTGGGACCGTGCGCTCGTGCTACACTTCACTGCATCCACAAAAACACATAACTGCTTTGGGTTCTGAAGGCAACCACCCAGACAGACAACCAGCCCATCCTCACATCTCTAAAATAACCATCTATCTGCCACAGCCAGGTGAAGTGGAGGTGTCCCCTTGGTCTTCTCCAGCCACTGGGGTCACAGTCAGGCACCTATGCACTGGACCACAGACAGAAATGCGCATTACCTGGAGCACTCCCCGTCCTCAGCTGTTTCATGTCCTTTGCGATGTCACAAACATTTGGTGGTTCACAGTTGGCTGGAAGATCTGCTACAAGAACTTTGACACCAGATATGGTAGCTCCTTGTACAGGTTAGAATTTCCAGCGATAATGATTTAAAAGGAAGATTCTTGTATCCATTCTCCTCTTGTTTCTACTCTCTATCAGAGTAACTCTTCAGTTTCCAAAGGGCTCAGGGGGGTTGGCGTTCAAAGCCTCATCTTTCAACAACATGACACCACAGGAGAGCACCAAGGTTCTTTTTAGGATGGCAGCTGGTGCCGTGCTGAGGGGTCATGGCGGGTCATGCAGATGGGCACACGGAACATCCTCTCTCTCAGGAAGGATGACCATCTTCCAATGCTGTAAAGGGCGCTTTGAAAACTCCACATTGTAGTGGCTGCATTGTCTGAAGTACAAAGACCTGAAAGTAGCCAGATCATTGTGAATGGATGCACTTACTTTTGGTCTAGTTGTTCCATTGGTTGGCTTACAGAGGGAGTTGGCAGTTAATGTGGCAGACCAGCTCGTTCCAGTGGTACTGGATGTCATGGCTGTAGTATTATGAGACTCAGACATTCACTGGGTGTTTTGACTGTTGTCTCAATCTGTGCTCTGACAGCAGTGAGCAATGTCTCTGTGAGGGAGACCTTTTATTCACAGCTTCACTCTGTGATTGATGACTGCCCCACAGGTGACACTTTTTTTTAGTCATGGGTGATTTCAGTGCAAACTCACAGACTTGTTGTGAGTTCCCTGAGGATTCAGTTGAAGTCTCGCAGTCGTAAGCCTGCTCCCTGCCCATGATTAAATCTGGCCAGACTTCAAGATCAGACAGTCTGGCTGGAGGACTTCCAGACATGGACACAACTGGTGATCTGAATGGATTATGACAGTTCTTGCACAACCACATCTTGAAAGTTGCCAAGGATGGTATCGTAGTCACCGGTATCCTTAGAAGAAGTTGTTTCACATAAAAGATGATCTAAATATCATCCAGAGGTGTCGTAGTGCACGACACCGATTCATGTACATTAATTCTGTGTGACTTGTTGAGTCTGTCATATGGCCTTGACATTTGAGATAATCTGTCCTGAAGGCCACCTGGGTTGATAAGTTAATATGTTCACCTCCTTCTCATTGCAACCACAGTTGATGTAAACAGTCTGTGTAGGTTCTCTGTTGTCATCTAGGTGAAGATAAGATCCTTCCTCAGGGTTCTCACCAAGGATTTTTTTCACAGTATAGAGGAGAACATGGTGTGGAAATTTTGAAATTTATAACCCTCTGAAACACTGTTTCCTGCATTTCGAGAGCCAAATTTTATAAAGTAAAGCCAAAGTTTTTTTTTATTATTATTATCTTTGTTACACCCTTACTTTAAAGCCAAAAGTTATTTTTTATTCATTTGTGAAGGGTCATAATAAATGGAGTTAGAGAGCTACTCAACCTCGACAAATTAATACTCAGAGATACTGTATAACAAGAAATAACATTTTATTCAAAAGATTGCCACAATATTTCTTTTCAGAGGCACACAGAATTACAGTGTTTTCCAGTAGCTTTACATTTGGCATACACACTAAGTACTAAACAATGGAAAGAGTGCTCAGGTAAATGTACCTAAGCATTCACGGCGCACTGTTGAATGGAATGTAGTTGCTAATGAGCCAAGTGTAATGTCATGTTATGATGACTCATTTTGAAGCGGTAACTGTTCATTTTGATGCAGTCACCATAAAAGCAGCAGCCACTTTCAACTGTGAGAAGACCTGGTGTGCATGCACGTCTATCGTGAATGCATCCTGTTAAAAACAGTCTGCTAGAGGCTCAGCTTTCTGCACGCTTATACGTGTTGTCATCGATATAACTGTGAAAAGTCTAAGAAATACATCTGCGTGATCAGGCAGCCTGGCAGGGAGGTCCACGTGCACGTTCACGGCGGTAGCTATAATGGGGTTAAAGCAGCATGCTGCTCCTGTAGACAGCAGACTCCGCACACATCGACATCTAAAATCCAACAGACTCTCTCAAAGTACAATAAAAATGACAAAGCCTACCAGCTACACTGATGAGAACAAAATACAAAAGGAAAAAAGAAAACTGAACAGAGCACTCACTCACTTGTAGAATGATTTGAGCTATGGCTGCTGGACTCTGGGCCACTCCCAAAAGTGGCTCTCTGTCCAATCATCTCCGCAATTTGGGATGCTCCCACTGCAGCTCCGCCGTTAGTTCTCTCACGATTCTGCCACGTTAGCTAGAAAGTCCATTATCTCCTTAAAATAACATATTCCAACTTTTACAATGTAAGAAACACATTTGCATGTTTAGGCAGTGAGATGTTCCATATACACATTCATGGTGGCACTACAATAGAGTCCTGTGTCACAGACGGCAGACTCAGCACGTTAGGATCCAAAATCCGACAGATTTAAGAGTTTTGGGGTGAAGTGTGTCATTTCCTCTCTGTGCATCTTATGTAAATCCAAGTCATCACTTTCGAATCAAAGTTCAGAAGCTTCTTTATCGGACGTAGCATCATTTGTTTCACTCTGTCGGCCTTCGGGATGGTTCTGCTTTTCCTAAAATGTGCATTACAAGCCAAGAAATGGCGAGAAATGCAGAGTAAGATGATTTCCGGAAAGGCACCTGCTGACTCGCCTTGCGAAAGGGATAATTACCAATAAAATACATCAGCGACCACTAATTATTATCGCATGTGTGCAGATAAACTTACAGTCATGAACAGTTTGTTTTGCTAACTGGGACATAAAATTATGTGCCACGTGTCCTTTTAAAAAAGGAAAGAAACAACAGAAAAGCCCCCCTGCGCTGGTCAAAACACAGTGTAGGGGCCCAAATCACAGCGTTGGGGATCCAAATCACAGTGTAGGGGTGGGTCCCTTACGCTCAACTGCACTGGTGAGAACCCTGCTCCTGTAGTTAAGGCAGCTGGACTCCTTGATCAGCTGGGAAATGTTTTGCCAGTCAGCCAAGTGGTTTCAGCTGTCTCATATAAGCAGTCCTGGCATGCCATTTTTTTTTTCTTTTTTTTTCTTTTTTTTTTTTTTCTTGAAGCAGCAGTAACAGTATTGTTGTTTTTCAGATGGTGATCAGATGGAGAACATGGACACAGTGAGCCTGCAGGCAGTTACTCTGGCAGATGGATCCACTGCATACATCCAACATGAATCGAAATCATCTTTTTCAGATGGACAGATCATGGACGGGCAGGTCATCCATTTGGAGGATGGCTCTGCTGCATACGTTCATCATGTATCCATGCCTAAAACAGGTAAATCACAAATGTCTGCGGTAATCTGGACAGACAGGGTTCAAACATTGCATTGCACTATATTTGCTGGAATGCCCCATGAGTCACCAACAGTTGGGAGTATGACAGAAAAAAGTAACATAACTGTAACTAATCTGAGGAACTCACTGCTTTCTAACTGGAAAAAAGCAAGAGATTAAAAGAAAAAGTAATTTTGTTACTCTTTAAAAAAACAAGATAAATGCCACTAATGTTTAATATTGGTTTGATAATAATGCATATTTTTCTTTTATGTTGTAGGAGGAGAAAGTTTACATATTGAAGATGGACAAACAGTTCAACTAGAGGATGGAACGACAGCATACATCCACACACCCAAAGGTAAGTAAGTCCCTTCGGCTGCTCCCTTGTTTTGTACTCAGGGTCGCCACAGCAAATCCAAGGTGGATCTGCATGTTGAATTGGCACAAGTTTTACGCCGGATGCCCTTCCTGACGCATCTCCACATTACATGGAGAAATGTGGCAGGGGTGGGATTTGAACCCGGAACCTTCTGCACTGAAACCAAGCGCTTTAACCACTTGTCCACTACCCCAAAGGTAAAATATATAACCTGTTTTTATGTACGCTGAACAAAATTGTAAACGCAACACTTGTTTTTGCTCTCATTTTTCATGAGCGGAACTTGGATCTAAAACATTTTCTATATACAAAAAAGGCCTATTTCTCTCAAATATTGTTCACAAATCTGTCTAAATCTGTGTTAGTGAGCACTTCTTTGCCGAGATAATCCATTCCACCTCACAGGTGTGGCATATCAAGATGCTGATTAGACAGCATGATTATTGCACAGGTGTGCCTTAAGCTGGCCACAATACAGTAAAAGGCCACTCTAAAATTCAGTTTAACACACAGCACAATGCCACAGATGTCGCACATTTTGAGGGGCCGTGCAGTTGGCATGCTGATTACAGGAATGTCCACCAGAGCTGTTGTCCGTGGATTGAACGTTCATTTCTCTATCATAAGCCGACCTCAAAGGTAAACGGAGAATTTGACAGTACATCCAATCGGCCTCACAACCGCACACCACGTTTAATCACACTAGCCCAGGACCTCCACATCCAGCATGTTCACCTCCAAGATTGTCTGAGACCAGCCACCCGGACAGCTGTTGCAACAGTCGGTTTGCAGAACCAAAGAATTTATGCACAAACTGCCAGAAACCGTCTCAGTGAAGCTCATCTGCATGCTCATCATCCTCATCTGGGTCTCGACCCGACAGTTTGTCGCTGTAACCGAATTGAGTGGGCAAACGCTCAAATTCAATGGTGTCTGGTATGTTGGAGAGGTATTCTCTTCATGGATGAATCAAGGTTTTCACTGTTCAGGGGCATTGTGTGGGTGAGCGGTTTACTGATGTCAGCGTTGTGGATCGAATGGCCCATGGCGGCGGTGGGGTTGTGGTATGGACAAGGAATATGTTGTATTTTATTGGTGGCGTTTTGAATGCACAGAGATACCGTGATAAGATCCTGAGACCCATTGTTGTGCCATTCATCCACGACCATCACCTTATGTTGCATCATGATAATGCACGGCCCCATGTTGCAAGGATTTGTACACAGTTCCTGGAAGCTGAAAACATCCCAGACAGTTCTTGCATGGCCAGCATACTCACCAGACATATCACCCATTGAGCATGTTTGGGATGCTTTGGATCGACGTATATTCGACGCTGTTGTGTGTTCCAGTTACTGCCAATATCCAGCAACTTCGCTCTGTCATTGAAGAGTGAACCAACATTCCACAGGCCACAATCAACAACCTGATCGACTCTATGGAAAGGAGATGTGTTGCACTGCATGAGGCAAATGGTGGTCACACCAGATACTGACTGGCTTTCTGACCCCCCCAATAAAGCAAAACTGCACATTTCAGAGTGGCCTTTTATTGTGACCAGCTTAAGGCACACCTGTGCAATAATCATGCTGTCTAATCAGCATTTTGATATGCCACACCTGTGAGGTGGGATGGATTATCTTGGCAAAGGAGAAGTGCTCACTAACACAGATTTAGACAGATTTGTGAACAATATTTGAGAGAAATAGGTCTTTTGTGTATAGGGAAAATGGTTTAGATCTTTGAGTTCAGCTCATGAAAAATGGGAGCGAAAACAAAAGTGTTGCATTTAAATTTTTGTTCAGTGTATGTATTTGTCCACAGAATTTAATGTTGTGACAAGTTTGACTTTGATTAAATGTCATTGTAAACGATTAATGTTCAACTATGACCATCGAACTAGCCTTTGAAGACATTTACAAACAAGCTCATTTCATGCAACTTCAAAACCACATGTTGAGAGAGACAAAGAGAAGGAAGATTGGTTTGTTTGAGCTATAATGACTCTTTCCTCGAGGTTGTGTGGACCGACCATATCCCTCACTTTATTTAGGTTTTGAAGGGTAAAGACACAAAATCCTCTCTACAGCCACACCTACTACTAATTCACCATCAGGCTGTCATCCAGAAACCATCCAGCAGGTGGCAGAATTGTCGATGGGGTATTATATAGGTAAAACAGTTGCTTCTGTGGTTAATTTGGTGCATCAGAATTCATCAATTATTATTGAGTTTGCCCTAATTATATCCCTTTTCAATCTGCTAAATTTTGTAAAACACAGCGTATAGTTCCTGACATCCTCGTCAGGTTGTTTTGTCTGAGTGTACTGAGTACATGAGTGAAACAGTGTGAGGGTCCTGTGTATTCTGTACTTTATTCCTAGGAGTAGAAAATGTTCAAACTAATTTTAACACACTTTGTCTACAGACTTGTCAGAAAGCAATGCTCCTCCCAAGCTTTAAACCATTTGATATTTTATAGTAACCACAAGACTACTTTTCTCATTTATGTCTTCATCTCCCTCTTTAATTCTGCGCAGAAACGTATGACCAGAGTGGCCTGCAGGAGGTGCAGTTGGAGGATGGCAGCACAGCTTATATCCAGCACACTGTCCATATGCCTCAGCCCAACACTATCTTGGCCATTCAGGCTGATGGCACAATCGCAGACCTACAGACAGAGGCCACAGGAATTGACCCCGAGACTATCAGCGTGTTAGAACAGTACACTGCTAAGGTAAATTTGGCAGGTGCAGCCATGTGTTAATATTAAGTCCATCCATCCATCTTCTATATCCACTTACTCCAGTTAAAGGTCATAGGGAGGTGGAGCTTATCCCAGCAGTCATAGTGCATGAGGTGGGGTACACCCTGGACAGGACACCAGTGTGTCGCAGGGCTTATTAAGTCACACTCCCTAATAATACTCTGCTAACGATTTGTACACTTAGTGTATTTTTTATTTCCTGCAGAGATACATTCAGTTGTATTTGGTTCAGAAGTCCAGTACATCACACTTAAATGGAGACATTGATTGAGGTTACTTCAGTCAGCTTTCAGGATGTTTGAGTGTCTTTATATCCAAACAATGAGAAATGTAGAATTGTAATAAGGTGTTAAACCCAGTTGACAGTATAGCATGACCACAACTCCCACACTGTTTATCAGTACACCAACACAATAAGGCTCACAAACAATACCTAAAGTCAAACGGGGGGAATAGTTGTTTCATAGTTGTTACCCCCTTTTTTTCAATTCTGTGACACCCCCCCCCCCCCCCCCCCCCCCCCCCCCCCCCCCCCAAAAAAAAAAATACAGGTTGTTATAAAAGGTTAACTGATAAAGTTTCAAGTATTCAAGGATTTTAATTGTCATTTCAAAACATGTGGTACATGAGAAAGAATGAAACAGAGTACTGGGTTCCTACTTAGGCCAGCAAAAATTAAAATAGCATGATATATATTGCTCAGTGAATAGTATTGTGTTTCAGAGTTTATGTTATATATTATTGCATATGGGGGCCAATTGAGAAGTGTTGAGCCTGACCCAGAAAAAGTCGTGTGTAGTTCTCTATCTTTTGCATTCTGAAAAACCAACATTACTCAGTATTGCACTGAGTCAAAATTTCACACATTCTCAAGAAATGTTGGTTTTTCAGAATGCAAAAGATTGAGATCCATGTCCTACTTTTTCTGGGTCAGTCTCAAAACTTCTCACTCACCCATCATATTATTTATTTATTTACTTATTTATTTATTTTTTGGCTGACCCCATTTTGCTCAGGTTCAAATGTGTGTACGTGCACCCCCCGTATGTTTGTGTCTGCTTGTAATAACATCTGTGTGATGTCACATAATGCACGTTATGATGTAATACAGGACATGAGGCACCTGTGACATTGCACAAGTTTTGAACATGCACAAACTGCTGCATTGTGGCCTCATAAAAACATTGCTCTGCAAACCACACAGTACAAGATGTGTGTTTCTCTATGATCCTGACAAAATACGTATTGAATTACTATGGAGTGAGTGGCCGACTTTAGGTCTAGTCCATGAATACAGTAATACTTACTAACAGTTGAACAGAGAAGCAGATATTAAAAACAAAAATTCCGCAATGTAATTCAACTTTGCATGATACCTCTCGTCGTCACAATTCCACATACAGAGGTTCACCACTTCAGATATTTCAACACAAAGAACCAGTATACCTGGGGGGAGGGGAATGTGTGATCTTGCTCACAGATCTTTAGTTTATACTTCTTTTATTTTAAAAACTGAGGAAATTGCTGGCTATTAAATTGGCTGAATTTTCAAGAAACATTTAATTGATCTTACAGATTAGTCTTATATCATCTATTCCAGTGATTTTCAACCTTTACTGAGCCGCGGCACCCTTTTTATATTTACAAAATCCTGCAGCACACCACTGTCATGTGTCGCGTGTCACGCACCACTAACTCGACTGTCTCTACACGGTGCGTTTAGCACGTTAGCAACACGTGCGGTACAGATATGACGTAACATAGTATACTATAGTCATGGAGCTGTATATGAGAACTAGAGAGCGCAGTCCCATTGCTGCACACTAAACGAAAACGTCTCTTCATGAACAGCGACATGACGCCTCCTAACCGGGCAAAATATTGATGAAGTACCCGGATGTTAATGCATTTTCAATGGAGATTCGCGACTGAACACACTCAGAAAAATGCTCGCAAAATACGTGTTAAAATGCCATTTTGTCCTGGATATCGAGACAGTAAAATTAAATTACATTAAATTATGTCAGGAACGTATTAAACTTACTCTGACACACACACATTCACAAATATTAGTGTTGAAAGTTACACGGATCTGTGCTGTTAAGCTGCGCTGCTCGGCTGAGCTGCTGCTGTTCAACGCAGCGTGGCTCCTAAAACCATTACAATATATTTATATATATTATATTTTTACATAATTATCCTTTATTGACCGAGTTTCATTCATGAAGTCAGCGGTGTGTGGTGTGTGCACATCTCTGTGTGTGTGGCAGCACAGCGCGGGTCATTAATCTCATTATTTTAAGGTGCAAAAAAAAAAAAACTCCCCAGTTATTTTTAGTCACTAACGACAAGAATTTTAACTAGACATTGGTCTAGCAGTGGAAAATATCAACTAGACCTAAATGAAATTAATGATCCGTGTCATCGGGCGACACAGGTACGGCAGGAGACATACAGCTGTTTATCATCCAAATATCACAGACAAAGTGACAACAATAACCAAACCCACTTACTTATGGAAGGAAATATTGTCTCCCTTGTTCCTCCGTTTGTGACTTGCCAACATGCGCAGCTTTCCGGCATATTCCACCTGTTTCTTGACGAGACTAAGTGAACTTCTATGCACGCAAATCACTAACTTGCCCGGAATTAAAATGGCGATCACGCCTCCTTGTCGGCACATGGCTCAGCGCTACTGCGTGCTTTGCTGCCATCTACTGGAATAAAAGAGCATTACACCATCTGCCACACGATTATACAGCACATACACCCGATAATGGTGATATTTGATAATTGCCCACGGCACCCCTGACGATCGATCACGGCACCTAGGGTGCCGCGGCACCCCTGGTTGAGAATCACTGATCTATTCTACCAGGAGAGATCCCGTGCAAATTTCCCAGATGGATCTGACATCATGTTTCCAACAAGTATTCATAAAATTATGTGCTGACCTTTCATGGAGAAACATGACAAATGAACACATGACAAAAAAAAAAGCTGAAGTACTTTCAATCTACAGTGTTGAAAAACATTTCTGCAAAGAATGATACCTTGTCAGGTCTGTGGATTGATGTTGGAAGATTATTTATTTATTGTACACTAGGTTTCACCTATGAACTGCATAAATTAAGGTATTCGTGAATTGTGACCTATAAATGCAGGTATCATGTTGGAGGATTTTCACATCTGGGGTATTACTAAGCGCTGCTTTGTGCTTGGTCTTTAATTAAAATTATGCATTTATTCCAGATAAGTGGCAGAAAATGAGTCAGGGCAAAACATTATAATACTGTTTAATTTATTTATATATATATATATATATATATATATATATATATATATAGTTTTTGTTTTTTTTTGTTTTTTTTCACTTGGTAATGAATGTTAGATCTCAGTGGGCTAAATCAATCAATCAATTTTTTTTATATAGCGCCAAATCACAACAAACAGTTTGCCCCAAGGCGCTTTATATTGTAGGCAAGGCCATACAATAATTATGTAAAACCCCAACGGTCAAAACGACCCCCTGTGAGCAAGCACTTGGCTACAGTGGGAAGGAAAAACTCCCTTTTAACAGGAAGAAACCTCCAGCAGAACCAGGCTCAGGGAGGGACAGTCTTCTGCTGGGACTGGTTGGAGCTGAGGGAGAGAACCAGGAAAAAGACATGCTGTGGAGGGGAGCAGAGATCGATCACTAATGATTAAATGCAGAGTGGTGCATACAGAGCAAAAAGAGAAAGAAACAGTGCATCATGGGAACCCCCCAGCAGTCTACGTCTATAGCAGCATAACTAAGGGATGGTTCAGGGTCACCTGATCCAGCCCTAACTATAAGCTTTAGCAAAAAGGAAAGTTTTAAGCCTAATCTTAAAAGTAGAGAGGGTGTCTGTCTCCCTGATCTGAATTGGGAGCTGGTTCCACAGGAGAGGAGCCTGAAAGCTGAAGGCTCTGCCTCCCATTCTACTCTTACAAACCCTAGGAACTACAAGTAAGCCTGCAGTCTGAGAGCGAAGCGCTCTATTGGGGTGATATGGTACTATGAGGTCCCTAAGATAAGATGGGACCTGATTATTCAAAACCTTATAAGTAGAAGAAGAATTTTAAGTTCTATTCTAGAATTAACAGGAAGCCAATGAGAGAGGCCAATATGGGTGAGATATGCTCTCTCCTTCTAGTCCCCGTCAGTACTCTAGCTGCAGCATTTTGAATTAACTGAAGGCTTTTTAGGGAACTTTTAGGACAACCTGATAATAATGAATTACAGTAGTCCAGCCTAGAGGAAATAAATGCATGAATTAGTTTTTCAGCATCACTCTGAGACAAGACCTTTCTGATTTTAGAGATATTGCGTAAATGCAGAAAAGCAGTCCTACATATTTGTTTAATATGCGCTTTGAATGACATATCCTGATCAAAAATGACTCCAAGATTTCTCACAGTATTACTAGAGGTCAGGGTAATGCCATCCAGAGTAAGGTGACAGGTGTTTTTCATCTATTGTTGATATTAAAACATGGATGCCTCAAGGTTTTCTTTAATTCAATAATGACAAGTAATCTTGTTTGGTCCCCTAGTTTTTCATCTATTGTTGATATTAAAACATGGATGCTTCAAGGTTTTCTTTAATTCAATAATGACAAGTAATCTTGTTTGGTCCCCTAGTACATTTAGCTCTGGGAAATCAATTTTGGGTTCTTTTTTAGAAAATGTTACACAAGCTTTGACTGAAAACTTTGTTTTGATGATCAAATCCTGCTTCTTTCAAGTCAGAGTTATCACCATAATCAAGTCTTTTTCATCCACCTCTGATCTCCATAAAATGGCTCACATTTTTTTTAGATTTTAGATTAGATTTTTTTTTTTTATTTTAGACTTCATTATTGTAAAGCACTCTACTCTGGTTATTAGTCAGGGCTCCCTCTATCGCATCCAGCTAGTCCAAAATCCTGCTGCTGGACTCATTACCAAAACAAGGAAATATGAGCATGTCTCTCTTGTCTTGGTGTCCCTTCACTGCCTTCCTGGTAGATTTTGAATTGATTTTTCAAATGCTTCTACTTGCTTTTAAGGCTTTAAAAGTACTTGTCTCAGCTTATGTCTCTGAGTTATTAAATTTGTATGTGTCCTCGCAACCACTGAGATCTTTTCATTATGAATGCTTTTGGAAATGTATGATCTGCACTTTTTTAAAAACTTGACCTTTTTTTTAAGCATACATTGATGTATTTGTTTTTATTTAGTTTAATGTATTTATTTCTTAATGTTTTCATTCACAGATTCCTCTTTTGTGGCCATTCATCTTTGGTCAAGTGCTTGTTTGATTTTTATTTCTTGTTGGATTTTGTCTCATTAAGCACTCTCATTGTGTTTAGCTTTTAGGTTTAATTCCTGTTATGCACTTTGTAACTCTGTTAAGAAAAGTGCTATATAAATAAATTATTATTTCTATTATTATTATTATTATTACCTTTCTGTTAGGTGGAGAACATGGAGAGTTCTTTGGGCTCCTACAGCAGAATGGAGCCAGATAGTGGTGTCCACATGCAGGTAGGATATCTTTAATTTCTTTGTTTGTTTATTTTTTTTCTTTATTCCCTTTTGAATTTTGATTGTTGGGTCTAACTGATGTTTCTTGATGGTTCTTAGATTGTTTTACAGGGCCAAGACAACAGGTCAGGAAGAACCTCAAATGTTGGAGAGAAGTCTTACCGTTGTGAATATGAAGGCTGTGGAAAGCTCTACACCACCGCTCACCATCTGAAGGCAAGTGTGTGCAACAGATTAGAAAGTATTTCACAACACAGCCCTAAGAGTTTGGCTACTCATCTTTGTTTAAATCCTCTTTGCTGGGTGGTCATGTTTGTGTTTCCCACAGGTGCACGAGCGCTCGCACACTGGAGACAAACCATACATCTGTGACTACGTCGGCTGTGGGAAGAAGTTTGCAACAGGTAGCAATTTGCTGTGAAAGGTTAATGTTAAAGGAGAGGGCATTCATGTACATTTTTGGGATCTACTAAAAGAAAATTTGGCATTTTATATTTCTTTACTGATATTTTCATAAATTATTTCATGAACAAGAAAAACCATCCCGGATCTGCCTCCTTATCTTTTTATATACATATGTATTCTTTGTTGAGTTATGCCATACAATGGTTGAAATCATATAGGTATTCTAAGCAAATAAACAAATGATTGAGCAAAAATAAAAGGGTGTACTGGTTTACATAAATGTCAGTGACTGAGCTGGGTTTTTTTTTTCTTCTTCAGGGTATGGACTGAAGAGTCACTCTCGTACACACACTGGGGAGAAGCCATACAGATGTCAGGAGATGAACTGCTGCAAGTCTTTCAAAACCTCTGGTGATCTTCAAAAACACACCCGGACTCATACAGGTACTCTACAAATTTCATTTCAGTTTAAATTTATAAAGCGCCAAATCATACAAAGCTGCATCAAGGTGCTTCACGCAAGTAAGGTCTAACCTTGCCAACCCCTAGAGCAAGCACACAGGTGACAGTGGTAAGGAGAAACGAACCAGACTCAAAGGGGTGACCCACTGCTTAGGCCATTCTAACAATTACAAGGTTTTACAAAGCTGAAGAAACAGAAAATAGAAAATCAAACAACATAATAATATGAAGACCACTAATCATTTCCTCATTTATACATTAAAGAACATGTTCTCGAGTTACATAACTTCATAGATCACAGAGATTTTTGTTTGTGTGTGTGTGTGTTAGTTGGGGGGAGTCTAGAGTAAATTTTCAATCTGTGTGGGATTCCAAGAGTCAAAGCGAATTGTTGAGAATAAAAATTTCCAATTTCAAATGCGAAAACCCAGTAACATTACCCACATTGGTGAGGAAGCAATGCAGCATTATAATAGAAGTTTGAAGAACCCCTTCAGATGGTCTTGCATCCTGGTTCATCTGCAGGAGAGAAGCCCTTCAGATGTCCCATCGAAGGCTGCGGTAGATCATTTACCACCTCCAACATCCGAAAAGTTCATATCCGTACGCACACGGGAGAGCGGCCATACTACTGCTCTGAACCGACCTGTGGCCGGTCCTTCGCTAGTGCTACAAACTACAAGAACCATATGAGGATCCACACTGGTGAGTTGTGTTACTTCACATTCTATCACATCAGGGTTTCATATCCTTCTGAAACATTCTCCAGAAAGAATGTTAGCGCCCCCCCCCCCCCCCCCCCCCCCCCCCCACACACACACACACAAAACAGTGCAATAATTGAATAGCCTTCTGAATATTAACTATTATGGAAACAGTAATATTAATTGGGTGTTTTATCAGACTGTAAGTGTATGATGGTTTAGTGACTATACATAAGTATTCATATTTCTAAATAAATTTAAAGTTTCTCCTGCAGCACAAAGCTCTTAATGCCATGTTGAAAGGCAAGTTCACTTTTTTGTAGAGTACCAGTCATACCAAAATGTTGTTAGCAGTCAAGCCTCCGAGTGTTATATGCAACTGTCACGATTGCTTTGTTTGCAAGAAATTCATTTATTCACTTTCTATACCTGCTTATTTCAATTAAAGGTCACAGGAAAGCTAGAGCCTATCCCAGCAGTCATTGGGAGAGCAGCAAAGTTCACCCTGGACAGGCCGTCAGTCTGTCACAGGGCCACACATAGACAGACACGCTCACACGTAAACTGTCCACTTCATCTAGTAACCCGCATGACTTTGGAAGTGGGAGGAAGCTGGAGCACCCTGAGGCAGCACATGCGAACACGGGGAGAACATAGAAACTTCACACAGAAAAAAACCCAGGTGGGAAGTGATTACAATAAATTTTTTTTTTTTTTTTTTAAGAAAAAATCATTTTGAAGTAATTCTTGATAGTGCAGGGGACAGTTTTACCGTGACTTGCAGAAATCCACCACATGCTTAAAATGGCATAATAACATGAACAAATTATTTGTTTTAATTGCTCCAACTTCCAGTTTTAATGCTGCAATCAACTCGCAATACAAAGATAATCATAACACACAGTGTCTTGGAGAAGTAACTTTAATCTGATTAGGGTTAAACTCCTCTCCTTTCAATAAGAACCAATGCGCTGTGGACTGGTCAAGTCTCATCTAGTCATCAACAGAAAATTAATGGGAGAATTTTTTTTATTTTGGCGTGACATTTCTTGTTTGTGCGTGAGATTGATGCTGAAAGCGTGAGTGTTATGCCAGATGTATGAGAGCTGGCAACCCTGCCAAAATGCCACAGATACATGACTCCTCCCAAACCCGGACTACTTCTTCTTTGTCTTTCGGCTGTTCCCGTTAGGGGTCGCCACAGCAGATCAATCGTTTCCATCTCACCCTGTCCTCTGTATCTTCCTCTGTCACACCAACCACCTGCATGTCCTCTCTCAGCACATCCATGAACCTCCTCTTTGGTCTCCCTCTTCTCCTCCTGCCTGGTGGCTCCATCCTCAGCATCCTTCTCCCTATATACCCTGGGTCCCTCCTCTGCACATGTCCAAACCATCTCAATCTCGCCTCTCTGACTTTGTCTCCAAACTGTCCCACCTGAGCTGTCCCTCTGATATGTTCATTCCTAATCTTGTCCATTCTTGTCACTCCCAAAGAGAATCTCAACATCTTCAGCTCTGCCACCTCCAGCTCTGCCTCCTGTCTTTTTGTTAGTGCCACTGTCTCTAAACCATACAACATAGCTGGTCTCACTACTGTTTTGTAAACTTTCCCCTTCACTCTTGCTGATATTCTTCAGTCACAAATCACTCCTGCCACCTTTCTCCACCCACTCCACCCTGCCTGCACTCTCTTCTTCACCTCTCTACCACACTCTCCATTACTTTGAACAGTTGACCCCAAATATTTAAACTCATCTACTTTCACCACTTCTACTCCTTGTAACTGCACTATTCCACTGGGCTCCCTCTCATTCACACACATGTACTCAGTCTTGCTTCTACTGACTTTCATTCCCCTTCTCTCCAAAGCATATCTCCACTTCTCCAGACTAGACTCAACTTGCTCTCTACTCTCACTACAGATCACAATGTCATCTGCAAACATCATAGTCCATGGGGACTCCTGTCTGATCTTATCTGTCAACCTGTCCATCACCACTGCAAACAAGAAAGGACTCAGAGCTGATCCTTAGTGTAATCCCACATCCAGCTTGAATGAGTCTGTCATTCCGACTGCGCATCTCACCGCTGTCACACTATTCTTGTACATGTCCTGCACTACCCTAACATACTTCTCTGCCACTCCAGACTTCCTCATACAATGCCACAACTCTTCTCTTGGTACCCTATCATACGCTTTTTCTAAGTCCACAAACACACATTGTAACTCTTTCTGTCCTTCTCTGTACTTTTCCAACAGTATTCTCAGAGCAAACATTGCATCTGTAGTGCTCTTTCTCAGCATGAAACCATATTGCTGCTCACAGATCTTCACCTGTTTTCTAAGCCTAGCTTCTACTACTCTTTCCCATAACTTCATGCTGTGGCTGATCAGCTTTATGCCTCTGTAGTTACTGCAGCTCTGCACATCACCCTTGTTCTTGAAAATAGGAACCAGCACACTTCATCTCCACTCCTCAGGCATCCTCTCACTTTCCAAGATTTTATTAAACAATCTGGTTAGAAACTCTACTGCCATCTCTCCTAGACATTTCCATGCCTCCATTGGAATGTCATCTGGACCAACTGCCTTTCCACTCTTCATCCTCTTCATAGCAGCCCTCACTTCTTCCTTGCTAATCTCTTTTACTTCCTGTTTTACCTCTCACCACATCATCCAGCCTTTTCTCTCGCTCATTTCTTTATTCATCAACTCTTCAAAATATTCCCTCCACCTTCTCAGCACACACTCCTCACTTGTCAGCACATTACCATGTGCATCTTTTACCACCCTAACCTGTTGCACATCCTTTCCAGCTCTGTCCCTTTGTCTGGCCAATCGGTACAAGTCCTTTTCTCCTTCCTTACTATTCAACATCTTGTAGAACTCGCAATATGACTTTTCCTTTGCTTTTGCCACTTCTCTTCTCGCCTTATGCCGCATCTCCTTGTACTCCTGTCTACTTTCTTCATCTCTCCGACTATCCCAAAACTTTTTCGCCAACCTCTTTCTCCTTATGCTTTCCTGGACCTCTTCATTCCACCACCAAGTCTCCTTGTCTTCCTTCCACTGTCCAGATGTCATACCCAGTACTGCCCTAGCTGTCTCCCTCACCACATCTGCAGTACTCTTCCAGTTGTCCAAAATTGCTTCCCCTCCAACTAGTGCTTCTCTCACCTGCTCGCTAAATTTCACACAACAGTCTTCCTCCTTCAGCTTCCACCATCTGATCCTTTGTTGAGCTCTCACTCTCTTCTTCTTCTTTACCTCTAAAGTCATCCTACAAACAACCATCCTATGCTGTCTAGTGACACTCTCTCCTGCTACCACCTTACAGTCTGTGATTTCTTTTAGCTTGCATCTCCTATAAAGAATGTAGTCCACCTGTGTGCACCTTCCTCCACTCTTATGTTACCCTGTGCTCCTCCCTTTTCTTAAAGTAGGTATTCACCACAGCCATTTCCATCCTTTTTGCAAAATCTACCATCTGTCCTTCCCCATTCCTATCCTTGATACCATATCTACCCATTACTTCCTCATCACCTCTGTTCCCTTCACCAACATGCCCATTGAAGTCTGCTCCTATCACCACTCTTTCATGCTTGGGCACACTCTCCACCACCTCATCTAATACACTCCAGAAATGTTCTTTCTCCTTCATCTCACAACCTACCTGTGGGGCATATGCACTGATGATATTCATCATCACCCCTTCAATTTCCAACTTCACACTCATCACCCTGTCAGACACTCGCTTAACCTCCAACACACTTTTAACATACTCTTCCTTTAAAATGACCCCAACACCATTTCTCTTCCTGTCCTCACCATGGTACAACAACTTGTACCCACCGCCAATGCTCCTGCTCTTACTTCCCTTCCACTTGGTCTCTTGCACACACAATATGTCTACCTTTCTCCTCTCCATCATATCAGCCAGCTCTCTCCCTTTACCAGTCATACTACCAACATTCAAAGTCCCCACTCTCATTTCCACCCTTCTAGTTTTCTTCTTCTCCCGCTGTTCGTGGCAACGTTTTCCTCCTCTTCTTCATCGTCTTCGCCCAGCAGTAGCCCAATTTCCACCAGTACCCTGTTGGGCAATAGCACCGGTGGCGGACGTTGTTAACCCGGGCCGCGACCGATCCGGTATGGGAATTCGATTCTGAGTCTGCATAGTTGGGTTGGCTTGTTTTACGCTGGATGCCCTTCCTGACGCAACCCTCCTCATTTATCCGGGCTTGGGACCGGCACTCAGAATGTACTGGCTGCACACCCCATGTGGCTGAGTTCAAACCCAGACTATAAGTCCAACAAAGATAAACTCAGTTTTCTACTTTTTTTGTTAATAATTATTCACATCACAGCCTCCTCCTGATACGTCTGTTCTGGACTCATTCCTTAATAATTTACATATACTAATGATCAGTGAAGATGTTGCAGAACATCTAAAGGTGCCACTGAGCCTAAATCATCTCCTGCATCTCTCTGATGCAGAATAACAAATCTCCAGGCCCAGACACATACTCCTTTGTTATTAGATGTTATTAATGATTCATTAGAAAAGGGAATCCTACCACCAAGGTTAAACCAGTCTTTGATATCATGAATATTAAAGAAAGACACGGACACCAATTTATGTGGCAGTTACAAACCCATCAGTTTGCTTAACAATGCTGTTAAGTTGCTGGCGTAGGTGTTGGGACACCAACCTGAGATCTGCCCCCCAGATGACATTTTAGAAAAACCAAACCAGTTTCATTCTAGGTAGTCAATTCTCATCTAACATTCTTAGAGTTTTAAATGTGATTTTGTCTCTATCTGCCTCTCCACATCCTGAAATGGTTATTTCCCTGGATGCAGAGAAGGTATTTGACAAAGTGGAATGGCAGTATTTATTTACAGTTATACAAAAATTTGGATTTAGGCCTAAATTTATTTCATGTATTTGCCTCCTATACTCTGCCTCTCAAGCTAGTGTTAAAACAAATGGTGATATCTCACCACCTTCTTCTCTCACCCCGGCACACAGCAGGGGTGACCCCTCTCACCCCTGCTTTTTGCTCTGGCTATAGAGCCTCTGTCTATGGTTTTGAAATATTCCAAATCATTTTCTGGTATTCAGAGAGGAGGTATCAAACACAAAGTGGCATTATATGCCGACGATTTATTGTTATATGTCCAGGATCCAGTGGACTGTGCTGACAGTATAGTTGACTTACTTAAGACTTGTGAAGTGTTTTCAGGTTACAAACTTATACTGAAAAAATCTGTTTTCCAGTTAATCAGTGAGCCAGTCTTATTCCTGCAGACACACTACCTTTTCACCTATCATCTAAAAGCATTAGGTTCTTAGGTTCACAATCTCACGTTCTCTAAGCTGTCTTCACAAGAGAAGTTAATTAAGAAGATTAAATATGTTCTACAGAGATGGAATGCCACCCCCCTTCAATAGTCGTTTGAATCAAAGCAATCAAAATAGACATATTGCCCTGAATTTTTTCTTTTTAAGATTCCTCTTTTCCTCCCCAGATCTTTCTTTAAATCACCTGATACTATTATATTATCTTATATTTGGGCTGGAAAGCCTCGTAGGATTCAAAAACATTTTGCAAAGACCTAAAAA
Organism: Thalassophryne amazonica; assembly: GCF_902500255.1. NCBI lineage: Eukaryota > Metazoa > Chordata > Actinopteri > Batrachoidiformes > Batrachoididae > Thalassophryne > Thalassophryne amazonica. Next base: position 22,054,592 of record NC_047110.1, on the reverse strand, counting down.
TGATGGAGGTGTTGAATTTAGATCAGATTAGATAGAACTTTATTAATCCCTTGCGAAGACTCCCTCAAGGAAATTGGGGTTCTAGCAACATTGTATAGCAGCACACAGATTATCAAAAGTAAAAATTAAAAACAAATATAAAGACCAGAAATACTACTCGCTACTGGCTACCACTGTTCCTCCCCTTCCTGTCCTCTGTCTTCCTGTTACTCCTTCTCCCCCTAATATGCTGCTGTATTATTGGGCCTTCAATCATGAAAATCTTTAAACTGATATCATTCTCCCAATATTAATTGGTGCATCTTAGAAGCAAACTTGTGTACTTTCACCTCACTTACTGTTTACTCCCCTCTCTCAACATGTCTTTCCCATTTCACCAGCAGTCCTGTTGTACTTTCATCACTGAAAATGTTTAAACAGTTTAAACAACATTATGGATTAAAGTCCTCCTCCACCCTTGTCCCGATTTGCAATAGCAGTCTGTTTTCCCCCTTCCTCCTTGGATTCAGTATTTTAAAACATGGGAAGAAAACTGTTTTGTCTCTTTCTGTAATCTCTATTTTGATGAGACATTCGGACATTTTGCAAACATTGCCGCTAAATTCCACATACAAAACCATGATCTGTGTGCAGTTTAGAAGAGTTCACTTTCCATCTTTTCCCAAACAGCGTGAGAAAACATGGCTAGAATGTCCTCCTCAGTACTGCATAACAATATTTCATCAATTTCCAGTACTCTGCTTTCTTCACACTCAACTTCTCTCTTTTGGCTAAAGGACACATGGGGGAAAGAGTTTGGGCTTCAGCTGCACGAAGACTGGTGGAGGAACACCTTAGTCAGTTCAACTTGTCCATGTGCTCGTATGAGCCTCATTCAGTTTAAGGTGATATTCAGGATACCTGCCCAAGGCCAAGTTAAAGTTGTTTCCTGGAATGGATGACAGCTGTATCAGATGATCCCTTTCCCCAGCAGACCACACTCATAATTTTTTCTCCTGCTCTAAGCTTAGATCTCTTTGGTCATCCCCCCCCCCCCCCCCCCCCCAGTGCTCCTTGATGGCCGTCTTTGGTGTGTCTCCTGCTGGAAACAGACTCACTAGACATCAAGCTGATTTTGTTGCATTTGCCTCATTGCTAAAAGATGTATATTACTATGTTGGAAAAGTCCAGATCCACCAGGCATGACATCATGGTTAAAAGACTTTTGTCTGTCTTTTGTCAGTTTGGAAAAGATTAAAGACTTTGTAAGAGGATTATTTTATTTTTACTTAATTTAATTTTTGAGAAATGTGTGGTGGGTGGCTGGGTTACTGACAGCGTTATTTGTTCATATTTTTCTGTTTCTATGTCCCATCACTGGCTGAATCAGACAATAGGGGGAAGAAAACAGACTTCTTATTGGATTTCATCTTCATTTGTACTTGCTGTGACATGTTTTGAAGTTTGCTGAAACAAATGTTATAAAAAACATCAAAATACAGTGTGTCCACTACTATTTAATCTTTCTTGAATAGAAACAGAGCCAGTTACATAACCTCTACCCTTCTTGTCATTTGTTGGAGGTACAGAAAACCTTTGTTGTGTTTGACTACTTTGTCTTCTTGTGTAGGGGAGAAACCATATGTTTGTACTGTGCATGGGTGTGAAAAGCGATTCACAGAATACTCCAGCCTTTACAAACACCATGTGGTTCACACACCCTGCAAACCTTACAACTGCAACCATTGTGGTAAAACCTACAAGCAGATCTCCACGCTCGCCATGCACAAACGCACAGCCCACAACGACACAGAGCCAATCGAAGAGGAACAGGAGGCCTACTTTGAACCTCCGGCAGGTCAGTTTATAAAAAAAAAAAAAAAAAAAAAAAAAGAATGAGAACTTCCTTAAAACGTGGTCTTAATAATGGTTTAAGCATATTTAATATTCCATCCATCCATTTCTGTACTCCAGTTAAGGGTCACTGGTGAGCTGGTCATATCGGCAGAAAATCTCATCTAATACAGGCTGTGTCCCAATTTGGGGGGCAAAAAAGATGCAAACTTTGGCTGCATCTTATCCTTTAATACCCAGATTTGATGTTTACAGCCTTAGACTGGTGCAGCCGCTGAACTGGGACACAGCCACAGTTACTTAAAGAAACATTAGATTTTAAGTAAAAGTTGTGAGAATGCTCAGGTGTAAAACTTACTACAAACAAGGAGAAATTGGTTTTGAAAACTGAAAAAAAAAAAAAAAATTCAAAGGAAACTGAATAGAAAATAAAATATGAAACTGCACACAAGTAATGGGAAACATGTGACTTCAGAATATGACTGTACTGAATACAGAACTAACGATGCCACTTTAAAATCACTTCTCAAATTAGATGCCATTGATGACCCAAATGCAAGCTACACATCAACGGTGGTTGAAGCAGATGACTCAGGTTCTGAGCAGGCTCCAGTGGAGAGCTCCGAAATGGTTAATCAGCAGCATGTTGCCCTGGTAACACAGGAAGATGGAACTCAGCGACAGGTAATGTATGCAATTGTGTGACAATTCAAAAATGCTTCAAAGGGCTAAAAACGGTACCTGCCAAATTGAAATGCAGTACGATTTGATTTTACAGTGATCTCTCATTTTCTTTTGATTCTTTCAGTGCAGTCTGAGATCTGTCGGGTCTGGTCAAATTTGTTTATTTATAGATTGAGTGCCAATGGTCTCGCAGTGGTGACGGTAGTAAGGAAAAACATCCTCAGTTGTTTTTTTTATATTATTATTTATTATAGGATGAAACCTCAGACCTGTCTGTGTTGTGCTTTAACAATACAAAACAAAAAAGCACAATACAAGATTGACAGAAATGTTAAATAACCATACGTATATAGTTATAATGACAGGATCATTGATTAGTGTCCCATTGAAATGGACTGCATGATTAAGTCTGTGGTTATATAGATGCTAAAACAGTTATTGAGGTTTGATGTTTCCAGTAGTTCATCCCAACCTCTCCCAGCAATGCCCCATCATCTATGAAAGCAAATTCCAGAGTTCAAATGTTCCAATACAGTCTGCATACATATTAAAAATAAATAATACCCAAGGGTTCTTGAAGAGACCTAGTACCTAGATTGGAAGCACCAAACCCCTGAAGACTTGGATCTTCATTCTCCTGCAAAGGTATTGCTATCGCCAAACACCTCTTATGCCATGATTTTGTAAGCTCTTCCCAGGTGTCTCTCAATCTCAAAAGCAGAGATCCCAGACACATGACATAAAGTAACATCTATACAATTTCAACACTTTCGCAAAATACAGATACACTTGGGATGGCTAAGTCCCGGAAGTCATTGAAAGCCTAGTTCTTAGTCTTGATCCAGGAGAGCTGCAAACAAACACCCTCCAGTTCATCAGTCACCTTCTCAAGTGCTGAACCTGTTCCCAATCTTTGCTCCTCCTGCTGGCAACTTTTTGAGCTAATCCATCCTGTGTCAGTGGGGCTTCTTTTTGTATGTTTGCACTTCTGCTCCATACTAGGGCTACATTACAATGCTGTGAATTGTCTTTGTATATATCATTTAAGATGTGATGGGAGAATTCAAGAAACCACTGGATCAGCTTCCGGTTTAATGGCATCATTACACTTCAAAACAAGCAGTGCTGACAAGGCAGAAAATATCTCGTAGGGCTGCAGCTGCAATGAATCAGGTTCTTTTGCTGTCCCATGCCGAACTTTATATTTTGCCATTTCTGTTTCTGTTCCCTTTCTCCAGCTACCACTGGTTGTGATTTGCAGTGCCTCTTCATGTTAAAAGGAACAGGAACCACTTCTAAATAAAAGGATGTTTCGACTTTAGATGACTCTCCAGGGTTCGGGAACCCACTCTTATAAAGGGTCAGACAGTGGAGTGTGTGGGAAAGATATAAATATCTCGGAACAATCATTGACAGTAAACTAACTGTTAAGGCAAACTGTGAAGCTGTGTATAAGAAGAAGAATCAGTGTTTGCACTGTTTGAGGAAGTTGTCCTTTTTCTGCATTGATGGAACACTCTTGACCCTTTTTTATTGCTCATTTATTGAATTAATTTTATCTTTTTGCTTGGTGTCTTGATTCAGCAACTTTACCCTAAAAATAAAGGTTGTCTGACTCTGAATCTAATTATGAAGTGGTCCAGTAGGCTGATTGGAGAGCTGCAGCTTAACCCAGGATCCCAGAAGAACATATTGATACCCAGAAGATATTGTCATTGCCAATGCCACCCTTGTTACTGCGATATCTCAAGTTCACCAGTTTCATTCATATTTAGGAGAAGGGTGTATTTGGGTGATCCCCCAACACTTTGTATTACTGATTTGTGGGACCCAGGAGGATATGTCATCTCCTGATGACTCTTGTTTTATCTGCTAGGATGTTTCTTTCTTGGTGTTTTACTTGTCACTATTTTTTTATTGTGTTAAGTTTTTTTTGTGTGTGAAGAAAGCTGACCCACTTTGCTCAAAACCAAATCTACCTACACATAAAGTTACCTTGACCTTGGTGTTCTCTCATGTTGTGGCTTATCTTCTATTCTGTAAGTGAACATAGAGGAATATAGGGTGATAATAAATGCAGGGTGCCTAAAAGATTTGCATAGTACTGCATAGCATGTAGTGTAGCATATATTGAAATTTGCTTGTATTTTCCACACTCAACAGAAAATTTAGTGATTGGAAACCAAAAGCAGGGAGAGAAAGTAGCATTCAACGAAAGTGACTCTCACAAAATAAAATCTGGCTTGAGTTCACCTGAAACCGTGCTGTTTCTGAAAGTCTAATTGTGGCTTGTGGTCATCCATTGTCAGTATACTTCAAAACCACAGACAGGATATTAATAATTGAATCTTTTTCATTCCCTTCATGCTTGTAGTTGCTGGCTGCCTTGTAATGACATCACTGTGTTTTTATATAAGAAGTGTTTGTTTTTTCTTGTTTCACATCAGGTCAGTATTTCTGAAGCAGATTTACAAGCAATGGGTGGTACAATCACCATGGTAACGCAAGAAGGTACAGCCATTACCATCCCTGCCCATGAACTGGCAAGACGAGGCGCTCACTCGGTTACCATGGTTACAACAGATGGCTCAGATGAACAGGTAAACAGTTGTTCCACATAATTTCTAGGAACGTATAGTATGTACAGGGTTTTTAGAAGATGTAACGCAACACCATTTGGCCATGTTGAAGGCTCTTACTTTCCCTTTTGTGTTGTGTTGCATTTCATGTGCAATTTGGTGCCATTTACCGTGCAAATTTGGTTCCATACATTTTACACCATTGCATGCTGTTACCACGCCCACTAGTGGGGGTGGCATATAGCTAAACATGGCAGAGTTTGTTTTGCTGACAGACAAAAATTTGAAGGAGCTAATTGATGGTGCTTATTCTTCTAACACACACACACTGTAAGCCGTCTGGAGGCCTGAAGAGCTGTTAAGCTAGACTAATTTCTGACATAAATTTTCGCTGGACTGAGGAAGTACACTAAGTCTTTTTTTTTTTTTTTGTGGCAGTACACAAAGTCAGTGCATGGCATCACGGACAACATCGTCAGAATTATTTTTGAATCAGAATTATTTTTGAACTATCTTAACTGTTTTTGCAAGGTGACTGACAATTTTGGACTCCTATTTAAAGTTTGCGTTAGACTGTTAAGCGGCAGTGATGTACACCAAATGTAAGTCCCTTTTCTGTTGTTTATAAATTAATAAAATATCACATGACAAGGATCTATTTTAGCCGATATATAAAACAAATAAGGAATGTTTTTCATTCTTTCAATGAAACAAATATTTAATTTATTAAATTCAATTAGGTATGAATTGGACTGGATACTGGCCTCCATTTTGGAGTGAGATTTCCCACTACTAAATGACCAATAGGATTGCAGCGCTGGATTTCCCTCTCCTAAATGACCAATAGGAGAACAGCGCTTGTGCCACATCAACGTGAGGCTGACGCATGAGCTGACGTCAGCGTCTCAGCTGCCAACCGATGCAGGTTGTGCTGCAATTCACCATGGGAGTTCAGGGTTTTAAATGTTATTATTGTTCATGTTAGTTTGACAGTGTTGTTAGTGTTACTGATTTATTGTGTTTTTGTAATTCACTTGGTTTAATCAGTTTAGTTAAGTGTCATGTTGCCATTAGTGAGTGAGAACTGTAATGCGTTTGATGTCTTCCATCACCGCCTCTTGTTTGTGGGTGTGTAAAAATAGAAGCACCTGCTTGTCGTAGAATGCAGAAAGACAAAAAGTTCTGGGTGCGTGCATATAATTTCAGTCCCTGACAAACTGGAGAGAGTTGACATTTGCTTTTATGGATGAATGGTCCCAAAATGGAATGTTGATGGGACCAATATTTTGGATAAACTGCAGATATTAGCTAACAATACTGAACAATGGACATTGATAATTACATTCTGGACTCCCACGCCATTACAGCAGGGGGCGGTAAATCATCTATATATTAAAAGTGCATTGCCCATGGGCTCCAGCTTGGGTCGTGTTTATAAAATAGGTAGCTGACATTTTTCAAGGGTTGTAATAAATTATGCAAAGTTTCTGTAATGACTTGGAATGGCGTGAGTCCAGAATGTTTTTAGAACCTTAGACCTCAACAGTTTTAAGAAACCTCATCCCTTTTATTTCCTGTTGCTTATGTAATTTTTTAATGTTAATTTACTGTCTTAATGTATTTATAAATTGTTTTTGCTCTTGTTACCATATACATACTATTGTTATTATTATTATTATAACTGCATTTTATTATTACTTCTGTTTTGTCATTTGATTTTTCAGTGGACCACAATGGAAATAAGTGTTTTCATTTTCTTGTGTCATTGATGTATTTACAATTACATTATTTACTTAAATTGAACTTACTAAATAAAATCACACGAGCATGCTTTTACTATCTAGATGATTTACCGCCCCCTGCTGGAATGGTGTGTGAGCCCAGAATGTAATTATCAACGTCCATTGTTCAGTGTTGTTAGATAATATCTGTAGTTTCTCCAAAAATATTGGTCCCATCATCATTCCGTTTAATCGACGTTCATCATTGACACAAAATATATAAGCATATATATATAATGTGTGTGGAACACTTTGTATTTCGCACATTTTAATTTGTTTATGCCATTTTAAATACAAAGAAATAATTTAGAAAATTATCGTCCTTAAACTCAAACTGAAAGCAAATCTCTACACCTTGATATAAATTAATTAAAAATATAAAAGGCAAGATGATGGGTTGCATAAATAATGGAACACTTTGGTATAATACCTGTAAATAATCAGTTTTATTGCCTGTTTTTTAGGGGGGGTTTTTCCCATATGTCTTGGACTTTATTTACATCAATTATGATGTGTGAAGTAGACAGTTCTCAAAAACTGAGTGACTGTGCAAGAAGGAGAAGAGTGAGGAAAGCCACCAAGACACTCAGACAGCCCAGAACAGGTTTTAGGCTTATGTGGCTGTGATTGGAGAAATTGTGCATATATTTGTGCTCAAAAAGTTTACATACCCTGGCAGAATTTTTGAGGGTTTTTTTTTCCCATTTTTCAAAGAAAATGAATAACACTAAAACCTTTTTCTCACTCATAGTTGGTGGTAGGGTGAAGCCCATTTATTGTCAAATAACTGTTTCCTCTTTTAAAAGCATAATAACAGAAACTAACCAAATGACCCTGATCAAAGGTTTACATACCCCTGTTCTTAATACTGTGGTGCCCCCTTTAACATCAGTGACATCTCGGAGTCTTTTGTGGTAGTTGTGGACGAGGCTCTCTGATGGTAAAGCTGCCACTGAATATGTCTTGGACTTTATTTACATCAGTTACTAAGAAATGCACACAGTATGGATCTCTGCTGTAAATCTGTATGACGTAGACAGTTCTCAAAAACTGAGTGACTGTGCAAGAAGGAGAAGAGTGAGGAAAGACACCTGAACAACCCAGAAGTAGTTATAGGCTTATGTGGCTGTGATTGGAGAAATTGTGCACAGTGCAAGCTTTGCATGACACAACGAGCTCAGCTAACACGCTAACCTTGCTTGTGTGCTTATTACGTCATTTTTGCGAAGACTGAGCAGTGGTTCTCTTAACGGTTTTGTTTGGGTGTGGGCATTAAAAATTGTGACTCGCTTATTTCCTCTGTAATCCTGGATTAAGTGGATCTAATGTCATGAAGTTACCAATGGCCGCTAAAAATTCTAATGTGGTTAACATCCAAAATGACATCATTCAGTAATTGCACTCAACGCAAACACGCAAGCACACACGTCTTAGATGATTCCTTTAGTGAATTAATGACACAAGCCATATAATTACAGATATTTGTAATAAAATGCTCAAAAAAGAACAGTCCACGAGCTGTCACTCGAGATGGCGAAGCACCTAATGTGTTAATATAACTGGGCTTTATGTTCAAAGATGATGACGGTAGCCATTGTTTTTTTTGTTTTTTTTATCAGTGTCTTTTTATTGTTTTTGCAAGTTTAGAAAATGACAAACACAAAAGTATACAAGGGGGAAAAAAAAAGGGAAATCCCTCCCGCCCCGTGCTATACCGGTTCAAAACATACCATATTTCCGTCTGGTACAAAATTGTAAAATAAGGATTTGCATACAAAATACAGAATTGAGCAATTTAAATCAAATTGTTAGCAGACACGCTGTCAAAATAAGAAATAAAAGGCAGCCATTGATCATAAAATTTCCCAGAGGAACCTTTAAGTGTATATACCTTAATTTTTCCAAATGTATATGTGCCATAACATCTTTCATCCACTGAGCAAATGTTGGAGGGCACGTCTCCTTCCATTTGAACAAAATTAGTCTACAAGCCAATAAAGAACAAAAAGCAATCATTTTTTCTTGGCTTCTGTTCAAAATAAAATTCGGGGATACCAGGGTTTATTCTAACGTGCAGTTGTACCCCTTTTGTGCAGTTGAAAATGTGCGGTTGTAAATCCAAATTTGTGCAATTGTGAATACTAAATTTTTACTGATTTTTTTTTTTTCCACATTTTATTTAATTTTCCAAAATTTCCATGATGAAAAGAGTTGATAATGTTAATATTGAACCACAACAGAAGTCACTGATCACTCAACAACAATGTATTTTTATTTTCATTAAATTTACAATATAATTCAAACATACTTATTATTTATTAATAACTTAGATAATATTACTTCTACTTCATATTATACATTGTAAACCATGCAATTGTTACTTATTACTTAAACAATTAGGATTATCAACCATTATTACTTCTGACATTATAAACCTCAATGAGCAAAAGAAGCAAAAACTGTCATAATCTAGGGCCGGCCCAGGGGTCATACCAGAAGTACAAGATCATAAACCTCAAGTTACAACAACACAAACCTAAAGTAAAGTTAACTTAAGTATGGCTAGCATAGTAACATTTAAACCAGTGTTCAAGTAAGTGCAAGTAAGTGGCTGTCTTATGTGTCTTTGGTAAGAGTCATATCAACATCAACCTTAGGGCTTGTGCAGTTGTAAAAAATCCCTAGAATAAACCCTGGGGGATACTACCCCAAACAAAGCAATCCAAGGACAGGGGTACACAGTTTTTCGGAAAATCCTGGAAAAGGCCTTAAAAATGGAATGCCAATATCCACAGAGTTTGGTGCAGTTCCAAAACATGTGCACAAGTGTAGCAGGTGTTTGTTTGCAATGATCACATGATGGGTCCAGATCTGGTTTGATCTTGGACAACTTGTCTTTAGACCAGTGCAGGTGGTGCACAACATTGAATTGGACCACCGTATGTCTGAATGAGACAGAAGATGAATGAATGTTATGTATTGCCCTTTGCAACACAGAGTCCAATATAGTCTCATTCAAGCCTGTTTCCCATTTCCGCTTAAGGTCCTCCAGACTAGGCTCATGATATGATGTGAGTAAGGTGTAAATACTGCTCAAAACCTTTTTAGAGTCAGTTTGATAATCCAGAAGTTTGTCCAACAGTGACTGGGAGGGACACAAAGGAAAGCAGCCAGAATTTGACCAGACAAAATTTCTCAATTGCAAATATCTAAAAAAGTGTGACTTTGGAATATTATATTTCTTTACCAGCTGATCAAATGAAGCAAAATTGTTATCTATGTATAGATTACGCAAAGAATGTATCCCATGCCCTTCCCAGACATAGACCTCATCAGTCACCGATGGGACAAACATATGGTTCTTTGTAACTGGTGCTGTGAATAATAAATTATTACATTTAAATGACCTTCTACACTGATTCCAAATTTTAAGTGTGTGTATCACTACTGGGTTGGAAGAGTAAAATGAGATAGGCTGTTTGAAGGGTAATTCAGAATAGAGCAATGCGACAGGAGAGCTATGCTGTATTGAGCCTCTTTCCAAAATTACCCAGCTAGGTGCTGCATTATCTCCTCCAAGCCAGTACAATGCCGCTCTGTTGTTAGTGTCCCAGTAATAATACATGAAGTTAGGGAGTGACATGCCATCCAAGTCCTGGGGCAGCTGCAGTATTTTCTTGCCCAATCTTGGGTGCTTTTTATTCCAAATACGTAAAAGATGATATCTGACTATACAATTTAGAGAAGAAAAATTTGGAAAGGAAAATAGGTAGGCTTTGAAATAAGTAAAGAAATTTAGGCAGAACAGTCATTTTAATCGAATTAATCCTAGCCCCCAACGAAAGAGGCAATAATTCCCAATGGGCTATGTCCTGTTTGGTAGCCATTGTTTTGCCAAAAAAAAAAAAAAGTAAAAAATACAAACAAGTAGTTCTTTTGATAAGTATAATATGGTCACTCCATTTATTTATTTACTTATGCTTTCTCCCCAACAGGTATTTCTGCTTGTTTTTTAATAACCTAAAAAGATACATAGAGCAAGTACAGTTGTTAGCTCAGTTGAACAGGGAATTCAGCTATCAACATGTAGACCAGGGTTCAATTGATTCCCAGTCACACTACATGTCTGTGGCGGTACACCCAGCTGTAAATGGTAACCGGCGTTGGCTGGCAAACCTCACCACCACCACCACGAGACGCAATGGCCTAAGTCTGTCTGTCAACTGTCTCTTCCACTCAGCGTGGAGTCATTCCCACGAAGAACAGACAAAGGAGCACAGAAAGAAACTGGAATTCTTTTTTACCGCATAAAAAGTGTAATTCAGGGACCAATGCAAACCACTGAATGGGGGAGAAGTGCTTTTAATGCTCTCACATCCCACTGAGGATCAGATTCCATCGGTGTAATAAGGAAGTGACGGTTCGACACGAAAATGAATTTAAAAAATGTCCTACCACATCAACCATCGCTGTTGGCCAGCAGAGAGGGTCATGGCAGGGTAAGTGTCCATCACAGAGAGGAACGGACTTAGTGCCATAAGTGTTTTAATGTCTCTGCGTCGGTGTGCAGTTTTCTTCATCACACCAGTCACAGCAAGAGGAAGTGAAAGAGACGCCACAGTGTAACTGGAGTGTCTCTCAGCTCTTCTTGTCCCAGAGCTACACACCGTGGTGACGCTTCATAGTGCTGCTGATTTTGGTTTACTTTCTGTTTTGTGATTGGATTCATGGATTTAAGTCACATGTCTGTGTCATTCTCAGGTGGCCATCATGACACCAGACATGGCCACATTTCAAACTGTGGAGGAGGCAGGCTACAGCCACGAGCAAGAAGAATGTCACCCTGTCACTTTACTGGCCACCTCCAATGGCACTCACATCGCTGTGAAGGTGGGTTTACTGACACCATCAGAGGTGTGTTCAGGTCGTTCTGCAGCTTTCACACCTCATCAATGTGGTGTTTACACTCACACAGTGGTAGAACTGTGAAGGGGTGACTGTGATTGACACTGCATGAAATCAAACATAGTGACTTTAACCCCTTAACGCCTATTGTCGCATATATGCTACAATATTTGACTCAAATATGCAACATACCAAATTTACCAGTATGCCTGTTGTCGCAAATTTGCAACATACCATTATTATTATTATAACATAAATTATTACCAAAATACCAAAATTACTATTTATTTTTTGTGCAAAAGTGTAATTAATAGTCTCAACATTATTTACCATCTACTTAAAGGCAAAAACACACAAAACATTTTTTTATATACAGCTATATAAATTCAGTAAGTAAGTATAAGTAATACTTAGACATTTTGATCATAACTTTAGTTACATTCACATGTTGGCTGTTTCAGAAAAATACTAAAGAACGGCATTACAAGTTGTTATGTCTGTTGCGATGAGACTGTGAAGTCCTAATTTGCTGAATTAAAAGTAACATTACAATGGCACTTTTACTTTCCACGGTTATATGAAACTGGAAAGCGGTCATTGTTTTTGTTTGAGAGCTTTTGGGGAATTTCATTGTTACAGTAAGCTCTTGTGGCTTCTCCCTTTTCCGTTTCATTATCATATCTTCCTGCAGTGTTACCCCCCCCCCCATTTTATACACATCTGGGTTGATCTGAATCAAAGTCAGACTATCATTGGCTGTCTTTGCCATCATCAACAATGAATCAACATCTAGTTTGTCACTGCAGGTGGGCAAAAGGAAAAAAGTTTCAAAATAGCAGAAAAGAAGTGCAGACCAGTACTGACTTCAACAACAAACAGAAAAAGCTGAAAATGTTTAACTATCTAAGATGTGCCCCAACTAGTTGTGTCGTGTGTGTGTGTGTGTGTGTGTGTGTGTGTGTGTGTGTGTGTGTGTGTGTGTGTGTGTGTGTGTGTGTGTGTGTGTGTGTGTGTGTGTGTGTGTGTGTGTGTGTGTGTGTGTGTCTCACGGTCAGCAGGGACCATAATTTTTTTGTCCTCTTCTTGCTGAACAGAACTTTCCTGTTTTTTATCTGTCTCACACAGTCCACATGAAAATGGCTTTAACAGCATCAGAGTGGTTTAAAGTCCAACCAAATAAAATTTGCTTCCCCCCTCTTACCATAAAACAAACAGTGTCGGTCTGGGTGGCCACCAGACCTAAGCTTGGAAAGTGAGAGAAACTGACATGCTTATTTCAAATTACATGTAACTACAAAAATACAAGTTGAGAGATAGAAGAAGTGTCTGCTTTGGCCACATTCATACAAAGTCTTCCTGGAGTTTTGCTCGGACCTGTGGTCATGTTGTCTATTAGAATGTAACTGGTGTTAACCAATCAAAGAAAAATGGTTTATTGATCTGATTTTGTAGATTTCTATGCAGAAGGTCTCTCTCTCACAGAGCCCATTTACTCCATACGTCACTTGACCATCTCACTCACCCTTTTTTTTCCTTGTTTGTTTTTCATGGTTAACTTCACACTAAGTGCTTTCCTCACAATAGCATAGAAGTATTATATGAGCATGGTGTGCTTCATATAAAAGCCTTTGTATCACAGTCACAAGGCATTTGGGTTTAACCTCAACCTCCTATTTCCTGACATTAGCAGTCAGACAGTATCCTGTAACAAAGCTGACAATTTGAAACAAAACTCAAATGATCTGACTAGTTAATCATTCTCAACAAACTGATTTGTTTGATCGCTAATCAAATTTTATTTATATAGTACGTTTCCTACAAATTAAATGCAAAACAAAGTGCTTTTACAATAAAATAACACAACAGACCACATCCATGCAAACATGCACACACGCAGAGCATGAGCTCTGTGCTAAAACCAGGATTCATTAAATTTTGTTAAAAAGTAACAGGTAAATTCAATCAAAAGCCTTGGTCATTGATTGCACTCATAAATTACTTGTAACGTTAGCAGAGGATATTCCTAATTTTACCTGGCCATATGCTACACAATGATGTGATAAGAATTCAGGTTCCACCTAAGTTGCAGAGAAACATGGCATATTTCAGCATATGTGGAGTAACTATGTGTGTGTGTGTGTGTGTGTGTGTGTGTGTGTGTGTGTGTGTGTGTGTGTGTGTGTGTGTGTGTGTGTGTGTGTGTGTGTGTGTGTGTGTGTTCATGACTTAAGAGCTCATCACAACAATTCCAAAATACTCAAAAATCCAGGAATACAACTTGTTCCATATTTCCTGTATCACCTCATGATTTTTTTCACAGTGTTGCATGTTATTACAGGCAGAGAGGCATGCACGTGTTCATGGGGGTTCACAAGCTTGCTCACAAACAGGAAGTCATACACACACTCAACATTTTAAAGCAGAGGTCTCAAACCCGTTCCAGAAAGGGCCAAGAGGGTGCAGGCTTTCTTTGCAACCACCCACTCCAGCAGGTGATTCCACTGATTAACTGATTCCACCTGCTCAAAGTGATATTAATCAGTGAAATCACCTGCTGAGTGTGTGGTTGCAAAGAAAAGCTGCAGCCTCTCGGTCCATTCTGGAACAAGTTTGAGACCTCTGTTTTAAAGGTTTTTACAAATATAATGACGCACTTATCTCCAAAGTCTAATGGACTTGCATGCATGCATGCATGCGATTCTGGATGGGAGCAGCTGAAAGAAAAGAAAAGAAAAAAAAAACCTGAATACACTCACAGAGCCCCGGAGTGGTCATAGGAAGAGGGGTAAAATTGTATCATGCTCAGATTGCTACTGCATGCACACAACATAATTTATTCACACGGTTTGATTGATTTGAAATCATGCACACGAGATAAATATTTATTTGCTCTCTCTCGTGTGCGTTATGCAAACTTAACTTGACACATTAACTAATAAAATTTGGCAACTAATTAATGAGATTGAAGTAACTGATTGTACCTCATGCATAAGCAGTACCATTTCGAGTGCTCACTGTATAGATTTTTTTTTCCTCTATCATTCCGGGGCTCTGCATGGAGCACAGATAGGACCACTTAATCCTTCACTGTACAACGTGAACTACCAGAGGTGCAAACACTGTGATGCACACATTGTTCTTCTGCAATATGTTTCTGCTTTCTATTGATATATTTATGGTGCAGCAGTATTGCATTGTGTAAGTGTCATATATGGCTGAGTTTAGAAAATCATGAGCTAATTAGTCTGTCTGTTGAAGAAATCACAACTCCTGCACTTATCAAGATCATTGTTTAGGTGTTTGTGTGGTGGTTCATCTTCAAAACTACCAATAAAATGTTTGCGTTCTTCACTTTGTGAGATAATAAATATGCATGTTTTTGAAGAGAACACGGTCTTTGATTACATCAAATGCTTTACATCTGATACGCCAACACCTGTTACTTAGTGGAAAGAGCAGTTTTACTAACTGTTTCACTCTTTTTGTTTGTGTTGCACCTTTCCCCTATTTACTACCTTGTGAAAATTATTTAAATCAAGTATCCATGCATGTAACCTGAGGGTTTTTTTTTTTTTTTTTGGTGTGGCAGCATAAAATGATTTCATCAGTGCCATAAATGAATAGCAGTACTTGATCAAAAGTGATCCTTATGTTAATCGTTCTTTGTATTGTTTTGTTTTTCCTGCAGCTCAGTGATCAGCCGTCGTTAGAGGAAGCCATTAGGATAGCGTCAAGAATACAACAAGGAGAGTCTCCAGGTCTGGATGATTGATGGACATTGTGGCTAAGATTTAGAATCCAAACCATCTAAAATGGACTACTACGAAGGAAAATCACAAGTCTTCCTATGTTTTGTTTTTTCCTCCTATTAAAGCTTTTATGTGTACATAGAATTTTGATAACAGGACTTCTGCTATGCTATTTTGTCCCTAAACCAACACTGTTTGGGGAGGATAAAATGCTTTCTAATGTTTATGGTGCACAGTGCAATGTACAGCTAATGGTATTTCTAATTAAAAAAATAAATAAAAAAGCTCTGTGAGGAATTGACAACTCGATTGTGAATACCAGAGTTTGATGAAAATACAAATAGTTTATGGGCCAAGCAGGTTTTCGCTTTAGGTGGCAATTAGGTCAGAATTGGCTTTGGGCCCATGGATTAAAAGAAATATGTGGGGAGATGCTCAGTCAACCAGGTTAGTTCTCTTCCCCCCCCCCCCCCCCCCCCCCGTTGGCATATAGTGATGGTAAATACCAAACTGGCAGAACCATTTATATACATATATACACATATATGCAATTTGTTCTTGCAAGACAGATAGTATGTAGTGCGTGAGTGAACTTGGTGTGTGTGTGAGTGTGAGACCTTCACCTGTCCTTCCTGATCAGCTTATAACATTTTATTTAAAGCTAACATAACTTCTACCAGGAAGGGCTGACCACCAAAACATGGAGACAGACAAGAACGAAAGACAAGTGGTGACAGTAACAACTGCGAGGGGATGAAAAATGTGAGACACCAAAGAGTCAGAACCCCAACAACACAACATACCAGGACAAACAACCACACATGAAAAAGCAGTGACAGCAACAGTCTGTTGTCTGTTTAGTGAGCATCCATACCCTATTCTAGGACACCAGAGTCTTGATCTCCTTGGGAAAACCCAAAACCAAATTGCGGTGATGGCCACAAATACCTAACCATCCACACACAGAGACCCAGATCACAGCTAAATATCTGATCACTACTGTGGCTGGTGTGTTGAACCAAGACAAAAGTACAGAACTTTACCATATGATGTGGACCACTCCGGCATGCCAGGAGCCACATGGGTGATTACATGCAGCCAATGGAAAGGGGTCCAGGATGCAGGGCTCCAGAGAAACAAAGAGAAAAAGGACAGTAGAAGGGCCCATGAACCACCAGGGAAACAGCCCAGGTGGAGGCGCACTTATTTTTACCGACTGCACGCTCCAGTGTCCATAAAGATTGTAGCTCCTTTTTACCTTCTGGAAAACAAGTCATAGATATTACCTCAAGCTACACATTCACATGTGAATTGACCATAAATATTACAGGCATGCTACAGTAAAATTACATTAATACAACTAGTCCCCTCTGAATTGGGCTTATGAAATGTTATTTGTAGAATATTCATTCATTGTAGTGACCGCAACCTCTGCAAAGTATTCTGATTCTGAGGTCCTTGATGGGTTCTTACGCCTTATACTAAATGAAGATGACAAATTCAGAAAGAGGGTCTGTATAAAGCAGAAATACTTCATATGCATTAGTAACATGGGTATACAGTATCCCTGTAAGTATTAGCCTGGTAAGGCCAAGACTGTCAGTATTAATTTTTTTGTATTTACATCTAGATGTGGAGCACAGAACACTGCACACCACCACAATAGAGTTGAGAAGAAGCAATCAGTGTGTTTGTAGTGTAGACTTTATTCTTCAATTTGAAGGCTTTAGCAAAATACGTAGTCATTTTTATACATAGTTCCGCCATTGTCAGAGGCCATAAGTAACTGAAACTGATCTTTGTCACCATTTTTGCCATTTTTACCCCATAACTCCAGAACATTCAGTCTTAGATAATCCAAACTATACCATTTTGGAGTCATGATCAGACAAATAATGTGGTATAGTTTTCAACATGATTCAAGCATTTTTAAATTTTGACCCCTGTGTAATTCTTTATTGATCCCTGTAGCTCTTTAGAAGTCAGCTCCAGGATGGCTCCATATCTGAAAACATAAACATTAGTTAATTTAGAATATGTGTGCCAAATTCCATGCTTTAATAACAAAATTAACAATTGTTTTGCTATGCTGCCCCACTATATCTTCTGTCATGGACTTGCATTTATCTCTGTGCAGGAATAGAAGGCATTTTTGAGACCAGTTGTTCATGGAGGTCATGTTGTGTGTGGTGATCAGTCACCCTGATGTGTCAGTATATCACTGTCTGCAAACATAAACAAGGTGGACTTATCAGCTTCCGGAAGATCGTTTATGAAGATAATAAACAAAGCAGACCTCGACACTGACTTGAGGGATGGAATTTCTACCCACTCTTAAGTACTTTGCAGACAACAACCCATTGTATCCTGCCAGATACTGCATCCTGGTCACAGAAAAAGAATTTCTTTGACCCGTTTGTAGCTGTAAACTTCATGAAGGAAATCTAAAAATTACAAATTCAGCACTTTTGTTTTCATTGCCATTTGAATGCTTTTCTGTCTAAATGGCATTTTGATATGTCACTCCAGCTTGCCAACATAGATTTTAGAACTTCATTAAAAACAATAAAAAATCCAGAGAAATAAGCTTTTTCTAGTGCGTAGTAGAAATTTTAGGTCTTTTACTTATTTTCATGAAAAAGTGGAATGGAAAAAACGTTGCATGCATTTAGATATATAATTGTATTTTATTTTTATTTTATTTTATTTTTTGGAGTATGTGGGACTAAGGTGAAAGCATTCATAAAATCTGGATATATCAACAATCTCTGCACTCTAGGATTTTGGACCACTCACCTAGGACTTGGCAGCTGACGTCTGGTGGATCCCCCACCAACAAACCCATATTACCTCTTGCTGAGTATTAGTTCCATCAGGTCATGAAGCATCCAGTCCCTTAAGATAGACTCTGATTTTGCATGATGTGCTCATGAGGTTCACTGGTCTGTAATTGGCCAGGTTTTATTTGTTTTCTTAAATATTTCTGATTATCGTCTGGAAGCTTGAACTCTCGCAGTGATGTCCACTGAAACATCACAAAGTTTCTTCTGACAGTTGTGTCATGAATATAGGGTGATTTGTCAGTTTTTATGGTAATTCCATGCTTCTAGGTCACAGAAGCCATTGTAAAAACCTGTGACTTCCGTGACAAAAGCATGAAATGGCTGTTCAGTTCAATTTCTTTTCTCTGGATTTAATCATAATCACGTGTACTTGCAGTCCATAATTTTTATTCCAGATGTAGTTTGTTCCCTGCAATTGGCAGGAAAAGCACCGGGATAACAGTCAGTCAGCAAGTGAGTCTGCAAAAATTCCATCAGCGACTCTGTTAAAACTGAATTAAGCTTTGAATTTTGGATTTGAATAGCTACATGTGAGGACACGTGAACCTCTTATTTTGGACAATGTCGGCCTCTTTTAACATGATTTTCCACTGCTCTTTTGTATATTTGTTTAAGTATGGAATGTTGTCACAGTGGGACATGTTTGGGCTTGTTCAGAAGGGAACATCCCACTAGTCTTAGGGTCCACTAGTCAAGGAGCATGTTGTAGTTTTTACATTAATGGTAGGCTACATGTTGTACTAAAGTAGGTTAAGTAATGTTAAAAAAGTGCGACAATTAAAATAAAACATTTAATTATGGTGAATTACCATTATTTATTGATTTACAAGTCAACAAATTTACAGACAACAGTACAATTAAAGGTGACTAATGGTGTATATCAACAGAATCAAACAACTGGATTTGATTTGTTAGCTATTTAAAAGTATTACATTTATTTGTGAACTTTAAAATCAGTTTGGAGTTGTAATATACACCATGAAATAATACAGTATAAAGAGGTTCAGACCAGTGGACCCTTGGACTAGTGGACCCTCCCCGTTCAGACAGGAGCATGTTAAAGTTTGTTTGTATGTCATTCATGAAGCCTTGTTACTAATTGCAGGGTCCTGGTTGCTCCAAAGGCCACTGATACCTGTTTAGAAGAAACACTTTGTTTATACCCCTCTGCAAACAAAAATTTGGGGGTGGATAGGTATCATAAAACACATTTAATCCAGCCTACTGTTTCCTCTACTGTTGCAAGCTGGGACCCATGGGTGTTGCAGGTTATGGTGATATTGATTCTGCACAGTACTATATTCATAGACCAAGATGAGATCTAAGTACACCCACCTGCAGAAGTGTATTTCCAAAGACCTACTACCACCTGGAGAAATAGATTTATGTTTGCCCATGAATCTTTGAAGTGCAACTCTTAAAACCTTTGGTTGATATCAAACTTCACACAATGGCAGTGCACCATTGTGAAGATGCGCACAAGAGAAAATGGTGCCCAGTATATTCATAACTCCTAAACAGCTTTATGAATTTCATATGAAGATGTGGGTGATTCTTAGACTCCGGCACTTATGTCCTTTGATCATATTGTATGAAAAACAGAAAAAAAGGGAAATTTCACACTTTTATAGCTATCTTTACAATGAAAGTGTGTTAAGAAATTTGTTCTAGTAGTCTATGACTTTTTCACCTTTTTTCTGCATCATTATATGCAAATATTGCCGTTTTGTGCTTGTCCCACACCAAGACTTTTGATCTTCAATGATAAAAATGAATGGTAAACGTTTTTTCTAATGTTTTAAAATATCTCTGAATAAAATATCAGTAAAATAATCAAAACATAATTGGGGTATTCAATGTCATACAACTGTTGTGATTTTTTTAAACAAAATGTAGTTGTCCCACACTATTGCCGTAATTTCCACCACAACACTGTAATGTCCCTTTAAACAGTTTGTATGAAAGATTGTTTGGGTAGTTTCTATGGCGATAAACAGTGACATCAGAGCACATGTATATAGCGCCAAATCACAACAAACAGTTGCCCCAAGGCGCTTTATATTGTAAGGCAATGGTGTGGTGTAAATTACATTTACAAGGCCAATAGTGCCCGTAGTTAAAGAATCACCCATGTACACAAAGGAAAATCTGGTCTGTTTTTTTTTTCAATAGGAGATGATTGCATTTTTTTCTTTAATTGATGTACCCCATGATATTAACCTCATAAGCACAACTTCTATGTGGCTTTCTGGATTTCAGTAAACCTTTGTACAGTGGTAGCACACCATCTGACAATACAGATGAAGAGAAATAATTCTGGTATCTTCAATAGGAAATAAGTGGAATTTTGGGTTTAATTAATGCATCATACTGTGATGTGGCGGATGCAAGTCCCTCACCTGACAGTAAGATGCTGTTAGCACAACTGCTCCTATGGATTTCAGCTGCTATGATGCTACACCATGAGGCACTGTGAGGCTCCATAAAAAGGGTACAGAGGGTGCTGAAAGGCTCCGTGAAAGGGGTATTATGGCAGGGGATATGTAGTCGTTTTAACAATTCAAAAAAGGTGATTTAATAAGGAACTGTAATGATTCAGGTCACTACCTGTACTGTACATATATATAGATCTATACTGAAAAAAGTCATTTTATGGCGTAATTAAGTCAGTTGCTTTATTTCAAAAAGGATGAAGGTTAACACAACTTTTCATTGCATCAATACAACCTTCCTCAAAAAATAAATAAATAAAGGAAGTGCATTTGTCTCTTTGTTGACTCCATACCACCATGAGTTGTTTTGCAACAGTGAATGTTGCACCTTTTTTCTTTAATACTTTGCCCAAGTTGACATTTCATTTTAAGCACAGGGTAGAGTAGGCTTAAAGCAAGTACACGTTCTAAGTTGGCCCTACAAGTAGGTAAAATCTTTAGTCCCACATGGGTGTAGGCCTATTATGTTACATGTACAAGAGCCATCGTCAATATATGTAGGCACACGCCAATTATTTATCATTCTAAAGCTTTTAACATTGACCTGCAGTAAGACATACGAGGTCTGTCCTAAAAGTATCAGACCTTTTTATTTTTTTCAAGAACCATATGGATTTGAATCATGTGTGCTTGCATGAGTCAACCTTGAACCTTCATGCGAATGCGTGATTTTTTTCACGCCCATCGGTTGCATCATTCGCCTGTGAGCAGGCTTTGTGTGAGCACTGGTCCTCACCTCTCGTTGGATTTTCATTGTGAGGTGGAACGATTTGGAGCTTTGCTGCATCAAATTTTTCCAGAAACTGTGAGAGACAGCCAGGTGGAAACCATTCGGAAGATTCAGACGGCTTTCGGTGACGATCCTATGGGCATCACACAGATTAAGGAGTGTTACAAACGGTTTAAAGACGGCGCAAAATGGCAGAGGGTGCGCCGTGCTCAGCGGCCATCGACAGGCTGAAACGACCAGATCATTTCCAAAGTGAATGCTGTGTTGATCCGGGACGTCGTCTGATTACCAGAGAAATTGCAGAAGAGGTGGACATCAGCACTTTTTCGGCACATTCCACTGTTACAGGAGATTTTGTAATGAAAGACGTGCGGAAGTTGGAAGTCTCACAGGACATGTGGTGACATGTCCAGCTCTTACACAATTCCTCGGATACTCACTCGACTGAAAAGCCACCGAAAGCCGTTTGAATCTTCCGAATGGTTTCTACCTGGCTGTCTCTCACAGTTTCTGGAAAAATTTGATTCAGCGCTGCTCCAATCGTTCAGACATTTTCCTCGCAATGAAAATCCAACGAGGGGGGAGGACCAGTGCTCACTCAAAGCCTACTCACAGGCGAATGACACAACCGACAGGCGTGAAAAAACTCACGCATAAACACGAAGGTTCAAGGTTGGCTCATGCAAGCACACGTGATTCAAATCCATAAGGTTTTTGAAAAAAATAAAAAAGGTCTGATACTTTTTGGACAGACCTCGTATACAGTCTGCCTTCCGGCCTTTAGTCACCTGATTTCATTGAAACTTTGTACAAGAGCAGCACACCACATGAAGGATAATCACACTGATCCAACATCATTAAGAGGAGATATACGTTCTTTCAACTTCACCAATTTTGCTCAGGGAAGTTGTCGCAGCACGATATGGACCTGCATGTTGAGTTGGCAGAAGTATGCCTTTCCTGACCCAACTATATGGAGAATATGCACAGGCGGTCTTGAACCACAAAAAGAATACCACAAAAAAAAAAAAAAAATTGTTTGTCAAATATAGAGACTTGACAACTTTAAGGTATTTCATCACGAAATATTTTACCACCAGAGTGAGTTTTGTAAACTTGATCACAAATCTCAAAAAAAGTCTTGTTTGGAGAAAAACGTGAGAAATTAGTATTTTAAAAGCTATCACCGTGTGATATGTTGGGTCAAGCCTTTGACTTCTGTTTTTAACGGCGAACGCTTTGATTGTGCCGAGTCATTGTATGAAGTAACGTCATCGGCGGCTTCTTGAAAAGCTCGCTTTCGCGCCATATTTTTTGTCGCGTCCTGAATGACGTAACGCCTCCTGAAACCCGAAACCGACCTTGGACCTTCCACATTCAGGTTTGTATTTGGTTCAGTAAGGGGGGGGGGGGAATAACGCCTACCATTCAAAATTGGTTCTCGCTGTCTCATTGGTTGCGCACGAGCACGTCAGCAACGGTCGCGGGAAGTCCTTTGCCACGCGCGTGATCGGATCAGCTCAGTTATTCAGCCATTAGTAGTCGCGAAAAAAAGATGCTCTTTTTAAATTTGATTTCACGACGGAATAATTAGTGACGTGTTCGGATGTTTGAGCGGACTGTAGAATTTTAACGGATTTTTATTATTATTATTATTATTTTGAAGAGGCCGTTTTCAGCGTGTGAGGGGCGTGTGCGTGAGTTAGCATGTTTGCTACCACTTTAGCCGAGCTTTAAACATTCCGACGGTCGCTCGGATTACCTTCATTTTAAAGGTACTCGCAATTTTAACTTGTACATTTTGAGTATTTGAGCGGCGTCAAACATGTCGAGCTACAGTCGGCGTCGGCACGAATCCCCGGCGCACAAATCTCGGCCGATTCGCCAAAAACTGCACTTCGCCTCCAGCGACGGCGAGGACGAGCTCGTCGAGGAGGCCAACAGCAGCACCGGAGCCGAATCCGGCTTCACCGAGATGGACTCTCCCGTCCCGGTGAGACTGGACGACAAGCGGCTGGAGGGCAGCAGCAGCCCGCTGGACCGGAGCGGAGGGGACGACGACGTGGAGCTGTGGGGGGAAGACGACTTTGGGTCTCCATCCCACCTCCGTTCCCCGAACAGCGTCATCTTCACAAACTGTTCGCCGTCTCCCAGGAAGGTTTCTCGGCTCTACCCGGGATCACCCAATCCGACCTACACCCAGGACGACGGGGAGGGATCCAGCTCCCCGATCCCAGACTGCCCCGACACACCGCCGCACAAAACCTTCAGGAAACTCCGTCTGTTCGACACCCCTCACACACCAAAGGTCAGTGATGTTCATGATTTTATCCATGAATGCTTCAAGTCACATGTGACAAAAATAAGTGCACATCGCTGCATTTGAAAGAAAGTGAAATTTCCTAAAAGTTATATATACTGTATCTGGCAGCAGATCATCTGGACTCTTGACGACAAATGCTGTAGGACAGTGTTTCGCAATCCAACTCCTGAGGGTCCAAAGGTCTGGTGTTTATCATTTGTCCCTGATCAACTCACACCACATCAGTTTTGTCAGGTGGTGATTTGATTGAAATATACAAAATTTTGCGTGGCTTTGAGAATGTGGACCCCACTGTATTTTTTTTTTTAAATGAGAAGGTATACTGGCCTTAGAGGTCATGAATTGTGTTTGGAAAAAATTCTTTAGTAACCAAGCAGTAAAGATCTGGAATAGTTTGCCACCTGAAGTGGTCTTCAGGTGGCAGGTCTTCGAGTACAGATATTTTGCTATATATTTTGCAAATTATGATCTGTATTATAGTATAATGAATGCCACCAGATTTTAAAATTGTTAATAGCTGTTTTCATTGTTATGTTATGATGTGTCGTTATATACAATCATATATACAAATATTTTACACAAAATGAATTATGAATTATTATGTCATGTGTTTACCCAGCTGAATACTATATTATGTTTATAATGCGTAGGGAGAAATGGAAAATACATAGTACTTTGGGTCGGTTCATAGTGAAGTCACCTCGCTCTAGAAATACAATATTTTCAATTCTGATAGGCTCATGTAGTAAATTATTTATACACATCAGTGGCATAATGCACTGCTCTTACTGAAGTTTTGTGAGATGATGTTTTAAGGTAGGGGGATGGAATTGTCAGGTAAAAAGCCCATTGATGGGTGAAGCAGGAGTACTGCACAGTTCTATCCATCACACCAGCAAGTTCCTAACTTTAACTAGTCATTCTTAATCATTTTAAAAATATAAGCATGGATAGCTGGAGTGGGGTGACTGTAAATGGACTGGGGTGGGTTTGGAGTGGGGTGACTCGCTACCCTTTGGGTCCAGAGGACCAGGATTGGGAAACACTGCTCTAGAAAGTTTTTTTTTTTTTTTTACATGTGGTGCAAAAATTGTAGAGGTGATAAGGGGATAACTTGTACAGGGGCAACTCTTGACCACAGGGCCCACAGGCAGTGAGTTTGGGTGTTACATAGAGGGTTCGGTAGTGAGTGAAGTCACCCCACTCCAGTTATTGTGCTTGTTTTTTTTTAATAATTAAGAATGACTAGTTTAAAATTAGAGACCTGTCACTGTGATGTATAGAACTGGGCAGTGTGCTCTGCTTCTCCCATCAATGGGCTTTTTACCTGACATCATCTCACTTACAAAACTTGAGTAAAAACAGTGTATTATGCCACTGGTGTGCATAAATAATTTATTACATGGACATATCATAATTAAAATATTGTGTTATAAGAGTGGGGTGACTTAACCTGGGGCAAGTTCACAGTTGGGTGACTTCACTATGAACCATGGGTTCATGTTGGCCTGTGTATTGGTATTATATGCTTAGGAAGCTTCATTCTACAATCTGCAACATATGATAATATTTTTGTTTGTTTATTTATTTATTTTGTTGCCTCTGGCTGTCTGATTGTCATCACATGACAACCCAGTGTCATCCCTTTTTCCCGGGTCCACAGATACAGCCGATTCATTAATATAACCCTGATCCACAGAACTTGAAATTTTTCTGTGTGTGCGCGCAGTGGGACCACTCGGACAGGAGACTGATAAAACCACAACACTGGCCGAATTACTAGTTTTTCATGAAAGGACAAGTTTATCTTTGTACAGCTTTGGTCAAATTAAGACGCTAACATTCAAGCACCTGATTCTGTACTCACCTCTGACAGTTGTATCGTATAGGAGTTCAGATTTCTGCAAGTGTAAATCTTTATATTAGCATATATTCCTGCATTTAGTTAGTTGTAGTTCTTCTGACTTTGAGTTTAATTAAACTTGGCATAAACTCAAGCAGCAACAGCCTTCAACAAATCTGTCTGTATTTGCTTGTGTTGGTTACTGACCCAGTAACCTATTTAAAGTACAACTGTACTGTTGCATAATCCTCTCACTGCAGTCAGTCATTGGGTCAGGAACTGTTGTTATGTCTGGGCAATTCACTGCCAGCAATCATCAGGGCACTTTAACAGGACACAGTTTAATTCAGATTTTCCGCACATCATAGTAGCAGATTTGGTGTTGACACTGATTCATGGCAGTCTTCTTTTCTGTCTTCCTCTGCTGTTGCCATCAGGGATAAATAAAGTGTTGAACATGTCTTTTGCAGAGTTTGTTGTCAAGAGCCAGAGGTTCGAATGCGGGGTCGTCCAGCAGGAGACTGGCCCTGTTTAAGAATGTGGAGGATTCAGGAAATTCAAGCGCAGACTGCAGCAAAAGACAGCAGACTCCTCTGGTCAATTTCAACCCCTTCACCCCAGACTCCCTCATTATCCAGTCTGCCACCCAGCAGAGGAACAACAGGAAGAGGGCACACTGGAATGAGTAAGTCCAAATTAACATTCAATCTTGGATTCAGATATTTTGTCATAAAAAGGGGGGGAACAAAACTTGTACACAGTTTTTATTTCTTAATAATGATGTTTCACTACTCATCTGCAGTACCTTCATGGCCCAGAAGAGGTAGTTAAATGCTTTTCTTATTTGTCCATTTTTATTAATTGTGTTTATTTAATTGTGCCGTATACAAACACAGGCTATGTACAAGTCCAGATTGAACAACATGGATCAGAGACTGGTGGCTGGGTTTCATTCTTAAAAATACATTTCTGTTTACATGCAGGTGGAAGATGGTTGTATTTTTCTGCTTCTGACCGGCACCAGCTATTGATTTATTTATTTTAAACAAAGTCTAAGCTGCATGAACATGGAAAAAAATATGTTGATAGGTCTTGATACTGTTTCTGGTCACACTGTTGCTGGTTTCTTGTCAGGTCTGAGTTTCACTGTAGGCGGTGGGGCTTATGCAGCTCCGCCACACACACAACCAAATAATAGAGGAAAGGCTATTAACACAAATGAGTCAGCAACATTTTGGGAAACACTTTGATTTCATAGCTAAAGTGTGCTCAATTCCAGAATTAGTTTTTGTGTAAAATCAGCCCCCTGTTATGTCATAATTTTGTATTTTTACCCAGTGGCCAATATGTGACTATTGGGTATTGCGAAGACTTTCAAATTCACAGGTAGTATTCTTGGGACACAGGCTTCAGGCAAGTTCAGAGATGGCTAACCTTGACCTATTTTAAATGGTCCAAAGGTCACATTCTGTTTCCTATTTTTATGCTCATATGACTGAGGGTATTTTTGCATTGTGTCACATTTTAATTAGACCTGGTTTAATAAAAATAAAAAATGGTGTTCTACTTTGTCAAAGTGGGCAGGGTAAAAGATTTATTTTTAGTCTCATGAATTAGTTAAGTTGTAATGCTGCTTTATCTCTAACATAATGTCCTCATGATGCAATGTAAGAATGCTCCAAGTGCAGTTACTCACATGTGGAGCTGAACACATATGCCTGTCGTCTTGAACTCAGATTAGACCCATTGTTGGAATAAGCCAGACCGTTAAAGCCGTTGACAAGGCCAGGAGGTTTGGACATTAACCAAGATTTGATAATTACTGGAGAACTCTGCCAGGTGCTTGTGAAACTCAGTGCTGTCCTCTGGTGTATAGAATGTGACACAGCAGCCTATATTTCTTTTGATCTTTCAGCTCTGGTGGAGAGGACATGGAGGGCAGTGACGGAGAGGCAGAGGAGGAAATTCTCCCACCATCCAAGGTACCCGTATACCTCCTGAGATTTGTTTTAATCCCGGGTGGGGGGGGCAAAAAACAAAACAAGAGCTCACAGCTTGGACATGTCAGTTTGATTTATATGATAGTTCATACGTATTTGGACAGTGATCGATTGAGAATCAGAATTGACCCTGTATACCATTACAGTGGAGTATAAATGAAACAATATGTGTAGTGTTGACTTCCAGCTTCAAGGGGTTTAACAAAAATATCACTTTTATTATTTAGGATTTACTCCTGTTTATATACACATTTCCTCCAAATGCAGTTGGACAAGCAAAATATATATATTATTGTTGTTAGTACAAATTATCACTTTCGTTAGATAAGTCAAGGGGTGGAAATATGAACATTTAACACTTTCCCACCATAAGGCAAAAAAACAAAAAAATACTTTGTCATTGCTGTAAGAGGACCGCACAGACATTTTGATATGCCACACCTGTGAGATGGGATGGATTATCTTGGCAATGGAGAAGTGCTCACAAACGCAGATTTAGACAGATATGTGATCACTATTGGAGAAAAATAGGCCTTTTGTGTATATACGAAATGTTTTAGATCTTTGAGTTCAACTCATGAAAAATAGGAGCAAAAACAAGTGTTGCACTTATATTTTTTGTTCCGTGTATGTACATGCGATTTCTTAGTTTTTATTTTTAATAAAAATATTTTTTCAAAAATAAAAAAAAATCATGTCATTATGGGGTGTTGTGAGTAGAAGTTTGAGCGGGAAAAATTAATTTACTCCATTTTGGAGTAAGGCTGTAGCATAACAAAATGTGGAAAAAGTGAAGTGGCGTGAATACTTTCTGGATGCACCGTATATAATGTTTCCAGTTTCTTATGGAGTCAAAGTGGAAGGACTGTTTTTTTTTTTGTTTTTTTTTGTTTTTTTATGTGTGTAATTTATTTACATTTGTTAAACCTGTTGAATTAAAGTTGAAAGTCTTCAGTATTTCATCTCATCTTCACTGCGGTGGTGTACAGTTACTACTCTCCAAATACTTTAGGACTGGACCAGTTTATATACACCTGTAAACAATGGCGTGCTTTGCTTTAACTGTACATGTCCATCTGTACTAGCTCAATTCTAAGTGTAAATTCAAAATGCCTAATGTTTCACATGTAGTCTTTGCCCCTATGATTTCTGCATTTATGTGTCTTCAGTGGTTTGTGTGCATCCCAGAAGTAGAAACCTTGGCTATTGTAAAGGTATCTAATGAACTCATTGTAACTCTAAACTCATCTGTGCCTGCAGAGGATAACAATGATGGAAAACGCCATGATGTCCAGGTACACATCAGAGTTCCTTGAGCTGGAGAAAATCGGTTGTGGGGAATTTGGCGCCGTGTTCAAGTGTGTGAAGAGACTCGATGGTTGCCTCTATGCGATCAAGAGGTCAAAGAAACCTCTGGCTGGATCAGTCGATGAGTAAGTTACATTTTAACTGAGGTGTACTGGTTTAATAAAAATGTTATCTATCTATCTATGTGTCCGTCTGTCTGTATGTGTATAATATAAACACGTGTGTGTGTTGTAACGGATCATAGTTGACCTGTGGTCCGTATGGCCCGCCGTCACGGTTTGGTATGCATGTGAACTGTGGATTAATTGCAGTTTACATAAGTGTGACTTTGTGTCACAGTGACTTAATGAAAGTGTTTCCCCATTCACAGGCAGAATGCCTTGCGGGAGGTGTACGCCCACGCTGTGCTGGGTCAGCATCCCCATGTAGTACGTTACTACTCTGCCTGGGCCGAAGACGACCACATGCTTATTCAGAACGAGTACTGCAATGGTGGTACGCTGTCTGACGTCATCACGGAGAATTACAGGCGGCTGAGCTACTTGTCGGAGCTGGAGCTGAAAGATGTGCTGCTGCAAGTCACACGGGGGCTCAAGTACATTCACTCAACCAACCTGGTGCACATGGACATCAAGCCCAGTGAGTACTGAAGGACTTAAAACTAAAGTCATGTTATTGTTTTGAGATTGGGGGCATAAATGATTATCTTTGTTGTAGGCAACATTTTTATCTCACGGAAGTCTGTGTCCAGCTGTGAAGAATGTGATGAGGATGAAGGACTGAAAACTAGTGTTGTCTACAAAATTGGTATGTGCTACTATCACCTTTTTGATATTCTGCTGGCTGTGAGATGGTCGCGGTCATTTCTAAAACATACATGTGGTTTTGCCGGCCCACCAGGTGACCTTGGTCATGTGACAAGAGTGAACGATCCACAGGTGGAGGAGGGTGACAGCAGGTACCTGGCCAATGAAGTTTTACAAGAGGTTAGTCAAACTACTCAAACAACTTCTTCCAATTCACGCTTGGATACTGATGGAGGTCGATAATATGCTCCATGTTTTGTGTTTCTTTGTAGGACTACAGTAATTTGATTAAAGCAGACATCTTTGCCTTGGCTCTGACTGTGGTCAGCGCCTCAGGGGCTGAACCACTGCCCACCAATGGAGAAAAGTGGCACGAGATCCGGCAGGGCAAACTCCCTGCCATCCCCCAGGTGCTTTCTGCAGAGTTCCTCAGTCTTCTCAAGGTAACAGTTGATCTGTTTACTTCAGTTGAATGGGGGCAGCACTGTTAGCCCCGTGTTGTGAATGTGTTTATTGTGACCTTCTTGTCAAAGAGATCTGCACAACCACTGTGGTTGTTCTGAAAGAAGCAACTTTGTTGGCGTTTTCACTCTGTTTTAGTTTTGTTGCATTTTCCATTTATTTCTGACCTCATCTGAAACTTTCCACATCTTCCAGCTAATGATCAACCCTGACCCAATCAAGCGGCCTTCTACCTCTGACCTCATTAAGCACCCAGTGCTGCTGACTGCTGCCAGAATGAGTGCAGACCAACTCCGAGTGGAGCTCAATGCAGAGCGGTTCAAGAATGCCCTGCTCCAGAAGTAAGTAAACGACAGCCCAGAGCCGCCACCGTCCCTTCTGGTCAAAACCAGCGCTAACTAGCTCATTGGTGCTTTAAAGTGAAGCCTGCAGAGATTTGGTTCTGTGGTGGGTGTCAACTGTATGGGAGCAGATATTCATTTAAGCCCCGTTTACGCATAGATGGTTTTGTCGGCGGGTAGTACGTAGACCGAAGTTCGCGGTAGTTCCGGCTGTTTTGGCGGTGGAAAGGGGCGGAGCATTTCGCCGGCGTTTTGACCGCTGTACTAGCTGCAAATACGCTGATAAAACGCCACTAAATCCGCCGAATAAAGCGGCGTTTTGACGCCGTAGCATCCGGCACACGTCAGGCAACGGGGGTTAATACCCAGTTCTATCCTTTACATTTGCAGGTTAAGACGTGCGTGAGAATGGCGGTGTTCTGCTGCCGCCGATAATGCCCTGTGTACTGCTGGATTTATCCAGGCAAATTCTGCGTTACTCCAGGAACTTTTGCATATAGGCACCGCCCCAGAGTATAATAGGCTGAAGCAGCAGGAATACATGCCTCTGTCAATGCAGGGGGAGGGAGATCATCCTCAGCCTTTTATTCTCCTTCCTTTTAGCCTCTTCAACGTGTTGCTCCGTCACCACCACAGGGCTACCCTCTGCTTCTGAACCAGACCTCTTGGTAAGTCCTTGCCGCTGCCAGTTTTCTTTTAGGAGGCATACTGGAGCTTCTCTGCAAAAATATCTGGAGCTGGCCGCGAGTGAGATGCCTGCATGCAGCGCGCTAGCGTTTTTATATTGACTGCCGCCTATCGGCCATTTGGAACGCCATTAACCGGGAGGTGGCATTTAGAACGGCGTACTGTCCGCTAGCGCCGCCATTTTGTCTGCCTCTGTCGCCGGTTAAAACGCCCTTGAGGACGCCGATGTGGGCTCTATCGCCGTTTTACACGCCGTTGATTAAGGATACAACGCCGGCCGCCAATTACGGCTGTGTAAACTGCGGCACTACAGGAAGGGGCAGGATGAAACTTCGATTAAAAAGTATCAAACGCCGTTGTTCGCGTTGTCTCCGTTGTCACGCGAATTCTCCAGGAGCGTTCCCGGAATTTTTCGACATGTTGAATAATTTTTTTGACAATTCCCGGTAAAGCCAGAACTAAGCCACGCCCCCTAGTGCCAGCGTTAACAACGGCGTGTGATCCTTAAGACGGCCAAAAACTCTTCCGGGACGCTTCCGGGAGCTCTTACCGTCTATGTGTGAATGGGGCTTTAGGGGTTTACCACTTGGGGACTTAATTTTCAACATTGTTTTTATATGACTGAGTTTGTAAAACAGTCAGCTTGTCCTTTGACAGCACGTTATGTCAGGAAGGTGTTTTGAAACATTACATGTGTATTTTGCGTATGTGGAAAATACAAAGTGTGTACTTCAGTTGCATTCAGAAACTTTAATTTGTTTATTTTTTCTTAATTTTGTTCATTCTTTTGGAGTGTTCCATGTTGTTTTGAGAGGCATTAATCTTTTGACCCCACCTGACAGTCTGATACAGTGTTTTAGCCAAAGTATATGTAATAAATATCTTATGGCAGCTGCCTCCCCACCACTCATACACCCTTCAGTCTCCAAACTTAGTCACCCAATCGCTAGATATTTTTGAGGCTGTTTTATGGTTGATCTTTTCTTTAGTGTTTGGTTTTCATTTTATTGTTTGCTGATTTTTACGATGTGTATGTATTTGGTGTTTTGATTTCTACTCGATTTGTTCAATTTTATTGTTTTTAGAAGCACTTACTCTTTCTGACTTCAAAGTAATCTCTACATCATTAGTAATCTTAACACGTTAAATGTACTAATCATATGTGATTTTTGTATCTTCACCGGTTCTTGTTGGTGATTAAATGTCCTTTGTTCTGCTCAGGGAGCTAAAGAAGGCACAGATGGCCAGGGCTGCAGCAGAGGAGAAGGTTTTGTCAACAGACAGGGTCCTGACCCGCTCCACAATCCAGTCTAACACCAGAACCTCCAGGCTCATTGGCAAGAAGATGAACCGATCAGTCAGCCTTACCATCTATTGAGACTTTAAGCCGCACTGAAGGGTGGAGAACAGAAGGTCTCTTGGATCTTGACTCTGACAGCTTCAGATAAAATGACGATTTTTTTAATTGTTTTTTTTTACTGAGGAGAATCAAATCAGTTGTGAGGTATGAGCTTTTCAGCCCAGTCCAAACTGTCCTGAACTGGAACTCATCTCCATATAGACTCTTTACTGTCAACATAGTAGTTCAGCGCCCTTTCAAATGGACTTTTCTTTGGAGAAATGGTCATCTCCCAAAGGTAGTCATCATACCTTTTTACACTGTCATTTCTCATTTTGCATCATTGTCAAGCTCTCTGTTTCTGTCGTTGGACTTCTTTTCGACAAAGCCTAAGCCCATTGGTGGCAGATGGAAGCCATAGTGGCGCTCTATTCAGTGTGAATGTTGTGGCTGTGCGCACCTTATTGCCTGTCGAATGCCTAATGCTGGGTACGAGAGCGCCTGAGAACAGATGTGCATGTGTGTGTGTTTGGAATACAGCACTTTGGAGGCAACAAGTGGAATATGCTACATTTTTAAAGAAAGAAAAAGCTGCTGCTATTGATGTTTGTGTTTTTGGGTTTGGTCGGTCTTAATGGTCGCTCCATTGTAGAGGTCCTTGACTTTTATTTTGAAGTAGCAGGAATCCATCTGTTTTTGTTTGACCTATGCAGTGAGCCTGAACATGTAAGGTTAGACTTGATCGGTTTTAATTTTTCATGTTGATTGGTGCTGCCAGCCCTTCCTGTAGCATTAGAACAATCACTGTCCTGTTCACACCCCCAGAGAATTGTCTGTAATTACTGTTGAAGAATGTGTTCTCATCTTTTTGTCATGATACTCTAACTTTTGTACATATGTTCTTTTATTAAATTGTTGCTGTCTGCACTGTTCAGTGTAACATGGTTATGAAAAATAAGTTACGAATCCACCAGTTGTGCCTTTGTAAGCGCAGAAGTTGGTTATTTTAAGACAAGTATGACTTAGTTTTGAAGAAAGAGGTTGTTCATAAATAATTACTCACTGCAGTATATTCAATATTTGTGTTGTCTTGGGGTTTTAAAAAAGCAACACTTTAAAATTGATGTGGAAAAATATGAAAATGAGAGTTAATTTCATTCTTCTGACATAATGGCTGACAACAGTAAACATTTTGCAGTGTGTGCTGCACAGTGCAGTCACACAATCACCCAAACACTGTACTTAAAAAAATAACAAAACCACCTCCTGCTCCTAATGATGCCTGGTCTCAGATTGTACCATCTTACATTTGGTGTCAAAATTTTTAAAAGATGGTTAATGACTCTACCATGGTAACATCTAGAAATAACACAACCTGTCCTCAGACCTGAGTAACCACTGAGCTTAGAGGTTTTATGTGCTCTTGTTTAAACGTTTATTTAAACCAGAAAAGCCCATTTTTGTCTCAATTTGGAAATCGATTGCTATTTTGTGTTTAATTAACAATTATACTGTGATATTTATTTCTAAGCACAACTCCTAAGGTGCTTTATTGATTTCAGTGAAATGCCACGCAATGGTAGCACACCATATAAAGGAAAAACAACATTTTCGGTGGGAGTGAGTTTTAATACATATTTGTACAGAGGTTTACAATTTAATTCAGGTGTTTTCTCAAACGATTTACTATCTATACACACACTAGTATGAGAGAGAAATGGGGTAAAGGTTTGTGAGCCCTACTTCTACTCGGTTTCACTGCAGTTCCTGTTAGAATTAGTAGAGACAAACTGAGGAAGTCATGATGATGGACTTACGAACTGAAAAAAGCTGACTGACTCACAGCATTAAGAGAATATAAAGTTTTAAAGATTGCTGCTCCTCACCAATTTTAAAGCGTAAAGTAAACACATGAATGTTAGAGGTGTGCGGTGTGTTACGGGATTTGTGATAATGTGAGTGTATATGGAAAAGTTTCATTGGTGTCACACTGCTCCCTACCTGCAGACAGGAAAAGCACCACAGGCACAGCACTGGTCAGTGCGGGAAAGGATAGATGGTAAGGGGACTTGTAGCGGAACAGACCAGTGCTGTGGAAGCAGCCCTGGACACAAACCTCCAGTTCTAACAACAGACAGCCCCAAACACCACAACATCCAACCACTGGGACAAGATAAAATATTTCCAAGCACGACTGAAGCTAATGGGAGATTTTTGCCAACTTATAAAAACTGCAAAGCTAAAGTGAGACGACCGCAAGTACAAGAAACATACAGCTTAAAATCGAAATGGTCCATTAAAATCTAATGATAGGTCTGGGTCCATACAGAGCAGCGTCTGTGAACAGATTGCGTTTCACTAATTGGTGACCTTGGCTAGATGGTGGGCCCCAGTTGCATACTGTAAATTTGACAGGTTTTTGACCTGGAGAATTCATGAACACACACACCCACCCATTATAGGGAAGAAATGTAAAAAAAAAAACAACACAAACAAAAAACAACTTTGAAATTGAAACTGAGTCACCAAATATTAAGCATGTGTTTTGTATTTTTATAATGGACATGATGTGTTAGACCTTTGTGGTGAAGAAAAAGCTGAGCCAGAAGGTGAGATTCCTTATGCATGCTCCTATCCAAATTTGGGTATTTGGGTTTGCATTGCAGGACGGGGAGAAGCTTGAATATCTGGGGGGGACCCCGAGTAGAGCTGCTGCTACTTCACATCGAAAGGAGCCGGCTGAGATGGTTTGGGCAGGTGGAGAGGGTGCCCCCTGGATATCTCCCTGCGGAGGTCTTCCGGGCACATCCAACTGGGAGGAGGCCCCAATGCAGGCATCACAGTGCATCTGGAAAGTATTCACAGTGCTGTACTTTTTTCAGATTTTATGTTAAAACCTTATTCCAAAATAGATTAAATCCCCCCCCCCCCCAAATTATGCACACAATACCCCATAATGACTATGAATTTTTTTTTTTTTTTTGCCAATGTATTAAAAATAAAGAACTAACATCTCACATGTACATTAGTATTCAAATACTTTGTCAAGAAGCTTGAAATTGAGCTAAGGTGCATCGTGTTTCCACTGATCATCCTTGAGATGTTTCTACAGCTTAATTGGAGTCCACCTGGGGTAAGTTCAGTTGATCGGACATGATTTGGAAAGGTGCACACTTGTCTACATTTAAGGTCCCACAGTTGACAGTGCATGTCAGAGCACAAACCAAGTATGAAATCAAAGGAATTGTCTGTAGACCTCCGAGACAGGACTGTCTCAAGGCACAAATCTGGGGAAGGGTACAGAAACATTTCTGCTGTTTTGAAGGTCCAAATGAGCACAGTGACCTCCATCATCCATAAATGGAAGAAGTTCTGATCCACCAGGACTCTTCCTAAAGATGGCCACCCGTCTAAACTGAGGGATTGGGGGAGAAAGGCCTTTGTCGGGGAGGTGACCAAGAACCCGATGGTCACTCTTAGTCCATGAGTCATCAGTTTTGATCTAATCGGTGCCACTTAAGGTGACGAAACAACACTTACAATCCAGCCTCAGTGTACTATGTCCTACATAAAAATATAGTACAGCCACCCAGGGTGAGACCTGCAGCCAGGTAGGGGTCAATGAAGAATTACACAGTTGTCAAAATAACAAAAATGCTCCAATCTGTGACTGAATGTTATGGAGTTATGAAGTAAAAACAGTCAAAATGGTGATAAAGGTCAGTTTAAGTTTGTACAGGTGTCAAATGTTAAAGTTGCTTCAATTTCAGTAAAAAAAATATACAAATTATTAGTTGAAATAAAAGGATTATTAAATTGAACAGTTTTGGCTGTGTTGAATGTTTGATCTCCAAAGTAAAGGTAAAAGAAGGTCGACGTCCATTGGATTCTACGTATGACTAGTTGTGTGACAGATGTTACCCTGTAACGTGATCACTAAGCATGACAGATGGAGCAAACTACTCCTTTTTAGAAGCCTATTAACTCAAAAAATTATTTGCATCATTTTTTACTGAAATTGGAGCAACTTTAACTTTTGACCCCTGTACAAACTGAAACTGACCTTTGTCACCATTCTTGCAGTTTTAACCCCATAACTCCAAAATATTCAGTCATAGATTGTCCAAACTATACCTTTTTGGAATTGTTATCATCAGACAAATAATGTGGTATAGTTTTCAACATGATTGGAGCATTTTTATATTTTGACCTCTGTGTAATTCTTCATTGACCCCTAGCTGGCTACAGCTACCACCCTTGGAT
The DNA here is from genome assembly GCF_902500255.1 of Thalassophryne amazonica. Classification (NCBI taxonomy): domain Eukaryota; kingdom Metazoa; phylum Chordata; class Actinopteri; order Batrachoidiformes; family Batrachoididae; genus Thalassophryne; species Thalassophryne amazonica. Next base: position 22,017,624 of record NC_047110.1, on the reverse strand, counting down.
GTACTACATTTTTGTAGGCCATGGTACACTGAGGCTGGATTCTAAGTGTTGTTTCATCACCTTAAGTGGTGAAAGAATAAATAATTTGAAGTATATTCCTCTGCCTATGTTTTTCTGAGCAATTATGCTCTCAAATGTGCACAATGACAGACAGATTCTGACTGAAGCTCAGTAGAAAGAGTTTGTACGAGGTCAGACACTCACAAGGGTCCACACATTTTCATTATTTAGTCCAAGAATTCTATTTTCAGTCTTCTAACCATAAAGGATTAATCACAAGAGCAACTATGTTTGTTTTTGTTGTTGGGATTTGGCCATGACATCACTGGGGAGTCTGTCCAACACAGGGAAGAGTTGGGGCTGTTTTTGTATACATAGTGCAGCGGATAACTGAAAGAAATGCTTCAAATGGTGATGCAAATTACTGGTTGAGCTAATAGGATTAATAAATGGAATAGTTTTGACTGTGTTGCGTGCTTGGTTTGCAAAGTAAAGGTTAAACAATATCAGCATCCATTGGATTCTATGACATGTGATATATACTACCCTGTAACATGACAGCTAAGCATGATACATGATGCAAACTATTCCTTTTTAAAACCGTATTCACCCAACTAATAATTTGCATCACTTTTTACCAAAACTGGAGCAACTTTAACTTTTGACCCCTGTACAAATTGAAATTGACCTTTGTCACTGTTCTTGCTGTTTTTACCCCATAACTCCGGAACATTCATTCACAGATAGTCCAAACTATACCTTTTTGGAATCTTTATGATCAGACAAATAATATGGAATACCTTTCAATATGATTGGAGCATTTTTAAATTTTGACCCCTGTGTAATACTTCAATTGACCCCTTATTGGCCGCCTATTGAAAGTTCACGTGGGTACCCCGGCATTTTTAAAAGAGTAATGTCGAAGGAGTATGTGTGCCAAATTTGGTGCTTGCATCACCATTTGAAGGATCCCTCAGTAAATATTCACTTATTTGCTGAAACTAACACTATGGTATTGACCAATCCTGTGTTGTGTTATATATATGTGTGTGTATATATATATATATATGTATATATATACCATATTCAGTTAAATGAAGTGATGGATATGCGCGATGTGTGCTTTCTTAATTACACTAATAAGTTGTTTATGGATTACTATTAATAATAAAAGTAAACAAAACAAAAAAAATCATAAGTTGATCAACAGGTGGGCAAAATCTGCTCCTTTGAAAGTCCCCGTCCCCCTAAAAAAAAAAAAAAAAAAAGAACAAAAAAAAGACGCATCTCGTTTTCAGCTTCTCTGAGTTGTTTCAGTCCGATCGTGATGACGGTGTGAGTTTCTCTCGCTGAGCGGTGCTGTAGCTCTTCATTCATTCACTCATTCATCATCATGCCAGACACGCGCGCGTCTGACAGGTCGTCACGTGACATTCCCAGTGCGTCCTGCAGCCAGTTTGTCCTCAACACACACGAAAAGAAGAAGAAGAGGAAGAGTTTGTGATTATGGCACTGCGGGACGAACTTTTAAAGTCTATATGGCACGCCTTCACAGCTCTGGATGTGGACAAAAGCGGAAAAGTTTCTAAATCTCAGCTGAAGGTAGGCGTCCCTGTTTCTTCGAGCCACTTTTAAGTTCACACTTATCCTCGTATTTTGTCGTTTTCCGCCGACTTGTTGCTTTCATTGTTCGGGGAAACCCTGCTTGTGTTTGTGAAACGTGACGTGTGTGTAAGCTCGGGTATTTAAGTGATATAAATACAACCACAGTGATGATTATTTTAAAAGCCGTGTGTTCGGGCAGCCCCCAGGGGCGTGTTCAGGCTGCTGCGGGTTCTGGGCTTCAGGCCAAACTCGGCCACCTTCAGTCAGCACGCACCGGAAGGAGCAGTGTCAGGTTTACAAATTAAAGGACACATTCAACTTTTTACAACCTTTGATAGGTTCACATGCTGTTAGTGATAAAGCCTCTGCTGAGGAGGGGAAGCAAACGTCACTTTGGGGGCTGAATGAAGTGTTCCAATATGCTGCAACTTCTTTTTCTTTCAGCTGCTTTCCATTAAGGATTGAAGAAACTGCAACACGTGTCCACTTTTCCATCACACCGTCACTTTTTCTTTGCATTTTCACTTTGAGTGTAATAGCCCAAAAAACCTATTGATAAAGCCGTGTTTTTTTTCCCCCAGAAGTAGAGAAATTACATCATATGCATCATATTTTACACCTTTAGTGCTCGCCCCAAACGAGACTGTGGTGGCCAGTTGTAATGTGTAAATCAGACCTGATTTCCTCATTTTTGGAATCCGGACCAAAATTGGGTCCACAAATCAGGAATTGAAGACGGGCTTAAACCGTACAGCATAGCTGGTCACTCTTGCAGATACCCCTTTGTCACAAATCACTTCTGCCACCAACTCCACTCTGCTTGACTCTTCACGTCTCTACCACATCCTCCATTACTTTGGATAATTGGCCTAAAGTACAACACCAAGAAAAAAAAAAATGGGATGATATGTAAAATGCAAAAAATAATTAAATAAATTACATTAACCTGTTTCACTGCAGACGGTATGAACCAAAGATATTTTATGTTTTGTGTAGCCAACTTCATTTCAGTTGTAAATATTCACCCATTCCTGTAATTAAAGCCTGTAGTACATACAAAAAAGAGTGGGACAGGAGCAAACTAGGACTAGTAATGAGGTAAAAATAATTGAGGAGTGATTTTATTTCAAGCAGGTGATGTGAAAAGGTGACTGTAATCATGGTGTGGTACAACAGCAATATCCACAAAATGCTGAGTCTTTGAGGAGCAAAGATGGGCAGAGGATGTCCAGTTTGTCAACAAAGGTTTGAGAATATGATTAAAATGTTTAAAACCAATGTTTATCAAAGAAAGCTGTGAAGGGATTTGCATATTTCTGCCTCTAGAGTGCATATAATTAAACGATTCAAGAACTCTGGAGGAATTTCATCCTGTAAAGTGTAAGGGTGCAAACCTAAGGCCTGGTTCAGACGGCAGGATAATTAGGCTGATATCGGACCCGATCTTCACCTGCCAACAATCTTAAGGACGCCCCGACAATCGTGATGATGCTAAAAATAATCTTATCAGATATTCCTGCCGTGTGTAGTGTGTTCAGAGCACTCTGATCTTCTCGGAAAGACGTCAGGGGCGCTCGGATTGCAAATCGGGATATTCAACATGTTGGATTGTCTTGGCCCGATATCGCAGCATGTGTTGTGTCCTCCGACCAAAATGAGCACGCAGCCTGCTAAATGTGACATGCAGCCAATCAGAAAATGAGGTGATGGATGCACGGAGTGGAAAATAAAATCAAAACAGCTGTTCTGACTTACCAGAAAGTCTGGTGGTCGCGCTGTCTCCACTCCTTTAAAGAACGCCTTTTCTTTTTGTATTGTTTTTTCCCCCTCTGTTTTAAATAGTCTACAAAGTATCTCTGTTTGTTTACTCTGAATTCACGTTTAATCTCGAGAGATTTTGCGAGATTTCCTGTCTGAGCTGGGAATGTTCATGTGTGAAATCTGTTTGTGTGTGGTGGTGTTGTCCTTACCGTGTGGCTGAACACCACACACTGTACGACCAAACCTGTTAGATCTATGATTTTTTTTTTTTATCTTCACGTGTGTGGTCTCTCAGGTTTTGGAAACCTAAAGATAATTTTAAAATCCTGTCGTGTGAACCAGGCTTAAGGCTGAACACCTGTGATCTCCTATCCTTCAGATGGCACTGCATCAAGAATGTTCATTCATCAATAACTGATATAACCACATGGGCAAGGGCATACTTTGCTCCAGTATGGAGTTGCAAAGTTTTAAGTGCCGTTTAAGAATGTAACTTCATTTGTTTTCTACTGCCCCAGCTTTTTCAGATTTGGGGTTGTAAAACAATCGCAGAGATAAAGTGTCACAGCATTGTTGAGCAACATTTTAAATATTACACCGTGAACACATTAAGACAAGCCTAAGGGATGAGAACAAAATGACAGAAACCAAAAATCTTTTACTACAACACAGACTAAAAAAAAATACACTCAACAAAAATATAAATGTGACACTTTTATTTTCTTTCGTAATTTCTGTGTGTTGGAGTAAAAGATCTTAAGATATCTACAATGCACACAACAGGCTTATTTCATTTTATCTTTGTCCACAAATTTGTTGAACTGTGATCACATCACCTTTTCCAAGTTTATCCACGCATGTTACATGTGGCATATCGAAATGGAGATTAAACGGCATGATTATTGTACATTTCCGCCTTGGATTGGTTACAATAAAAGCCTACCAGAAAATGTGCAGTTTTGTCTCAACACAGTGCCACAGATGTCACAGTTTTTGAGGGAGGTGCATTTGGCATGCTGACTGCAGGAATGTTCATTCTTGAACCGAATGACCATTTCAGTAACATAAACCTCATCCAGTGTTGTTTCCAATCAGTTCGACTGCTGCACAACACGTGTAACCAGGACAGCCACATAGTCTTCTCCACGTTCACCATCCTATCCAGGCATCCATCAAGAGATGATTTTCTTTGTCACCATGGGATTGACAAAACAATAAGCTTTTATTTATTTATTTACTTGCATTCACATTTTTGTTGGGGCATAGTTTGGCACTTTATGGTACATTTTAGTGCTAGTCTACTTTGTTACATCAGTTATCACCAGAAAAAGTACGTCTCTTCGGCTGTTCCCTTGCTTTTACTTGGGGTCGCGATAGCAGATCACCACGTGGATCTGCATGCTGATTTGGCATGTTTTACACCGGATGTCCTTCCTGACGCAACTCCACATTACATGGAGAAATGTGGCAGGGTTGGGGTTTGAACCGGGAACCTTCTGCACTGAAACCAAGTGCATTAACCGCTTAGCCACTGCAAAAATGCTTCCTACAAGCTGTAAATAGTGTAGCTTGTACATTGAGTGTCAGTTGATGAATGCATCTGAGGTAACAGGTGGAACTTTTTTTGAAACAAACAAACAAGCAAAAATCACTCTCTGTGCAGATTATTCCTACCCACTGTTTGTACATGTTTAAGCCCCATGTGATTTTAGCTTCTTCTTCCTCTTAATCTTTTCCTATGTTCCACAATGTCAGTGGAGGCTGGTGGCGTTGATTTTTAAGGGGTGGACCTTCACTTCTTCATCAAGGGGGATTTGATGCATTATGTTTAACTCAGTGTACCTAATGAAGTGGAAAGTGAGTGTGTATTTGTAGCCAAGTACATTGAACTTGCTAACTCTCTCTCTCAATAATGTAAATAAAAAAAGAGCAAGCGCATAAAATGTCCATTGCAGCAGTTGATGCAGAGAATTTATTTTTTTTTATTAATATTGGTGAGGCTTACTATATAGTTAAGTAAGCAAACAATTCCGCTGTGTAGCAACACGTTATAGGTTGAGGTTTGTGTAAAGAGTTGCCGTCCTCCAAAATTCCACCATGTTATATATGATCTACATTTTGAAACAAGCTGAATGGCTGAATTGTCCAATTTATAAATTTTCATTTACGGTGGCATTAAGTCTTTGTGCTGATACAGACCTGTCTCAAAAATACAGTAATTCCCCTAACTGTATGAAACAAGGTCAAAAATAGTCGTCTGAGTGGGAATGATTTTTGCTTTTTATTAATTTGAATATATCAAATTTAAATAAAAATATTTAAAAACCTCCCATAATGACAGCTTTGTACTAGATGCAAATATGTTTGAGTACCTATCTATATACAGATCACCAATATTCTTTACTAACATTTCTGACAGAATTGTAGTAGCTGAGTTCCATTAATTACATACATTAAAGTAAAACCCCTACATACTTAAAAAGCTGTATCCATACACTACTTTAATCAGATTATGTGTTAGTTATTTAAAATACTACAAATGTTAATATTTCCTGACTTTCTGCCATTTAATTTTATTGTGGGGAAAAAGTATTATTACACCTGCTCTGTCACACCAAAGCATACTGTTTTTGACACACAGGAATGATGTTTTCTCCACAATAAATTCTTATAGTCAGGCTGTTCTTTCCTCCAGTCCTGGACAGAAACAAAATGAATAGTAAAGAATTGTATGTTTAAGCATAATAAATGCATAAAGTTGGGTACATAAGTATTTGTAACCTTGCCTCTGTACAACACCACAATGGATTTAAATAGAGCAATTGAGATTTGCATGGTGTGTAGACTGTCATCTTTAAGCAAAAATATTGCATTAACCATTTAGGAATTACAGCCATTTTTATCCACAGTTCCTCTGTTTTATAGCCTATGAGTAATTGGACAGTTGACTGACAGTCTGCTGTTTTATCATCATGAGTAGCCTGGTCTCACTTTATTTCGTGGAAAATGAAAATAAAAGGTCTCGAGTCAATTCCGAGTGTTGAATTTGCATTTGGTATTTGTTTATTGGGAATTTTTTAACATGAGCCCCAAAAAGGTTTTGACCCAAATGAAGGGGGCCATAATTATGCTGAATAAACAAAAATAAACAAGTCAAACCAAGAAGGAAATTTAGGAGTTGTCAAATCAACAATTTATTACGTTCTTAAAAAAGAAGGAATGCAACACCAAAAGAGTTGGAAGACCACAGAATGTAACTGAAGTGGATGATCACAGACTTCTTTTCTGGGTGAAGATGAAACCCCTTTGCAACATCTGGGCCCACTTTCGTAAAGCAGTCTAATCTTCTTTAGTCAACTAAACTCACTTAATCGACTAATTTTTTAATGTTAGTTGTAGCACAAAGTGTTTAGTCGGCTAAAGTTTCCCGATAACCGACTAAAGATTTTAGCCTGATACAGGGGAGGCTAATCTTATTTTAGCTGACAAAATTTTAGTGTCTTACCTCAAAAATGGCAGCTATCATGTACCATCACTTGACTCAAGAGCACCTCTGCGTTGCTCATATTCCTCCAAAAGGAGAGCTTCCTTCGCTTTTGCCCATGGTCGTATTCCTTGTATTCTGTGGATACTTGGCAAATAAAAGCTATTCTGATTCTTGTTGTAGCAGATGACTGTCTTGATATGTTGTGGCAGTTCTTGCATTAGGCTCCAGGCATCGATGAACAGCGTTGTGTGCACAAAAAGGCTTGACGGAAGTGTAGAAGAAGAACTGTTAGGCTAACGGCTAAGCACATCGTTCGGCAGTTTACATGTGTCCGTAAATGTCAATAAGTCAGTTAATGAAGCAAAAGCTGGATAGTTCATGACAACGACAAACCTGGAAGTAAACAAAACTCTCGCGCATTGGAGGCGTTTCTTGGCAACACCACTCGAGAGGCCGTTATGCCCGCAAAAATAGTCAACTAACGTAAGACGGCTAATCTACAAGTTTAGTCATAGATGTGAAACGGTGATTAGACGGATAATGTTTGGTGACTAACTGTAGTTGACTAAGTAAGTTTAGTAAGACTGCTTTATGAAACTGGGCCCTAGTCAAGTCAAGTACACTCTGGAGGAGGGAGACATATCATTGTCAAAGTGCTATGTTTATGGGCAAGTGTGGCTGCCAGTGGAACTGGGTCAATGGTGTTGATTGATGATGTGACTGCTGGTAGAAGTAGCCCAAAACACACTGCCAAAGTAACTAAAGTAGAACTGGAATATTGTATCGAACTGAGTAAGCAAAATAAAAATGGCTAAGTTAGCTACCTGACCTTCTCGACCCAATACAGCATGCTTTTTTGCTGACTGAAGATAAAATTGACAGACCCACAATCAAGCAGCAACAAAAGTAGTCTGCAGTGAAGGCCTGGCAAAGCATCTCAAGGGAGAAAACTCAGCATTTGGTTATGCCCATGAGTTCCAGACTTCAGGTAGTTAATGACTGGCAAAGATTTCCTTCAATATGTTAAAAATAATACTGGTATTTATAATTGTTACATGGCTCTACGCTTAGCCCCAGAGGTCACCTGTAAATTGTCCAATAAAATTAGATCGAGTCATCTTGAGTATCTGCCAATACACAGTCCCAATCCTGTACTTGTATTTTCCTAGATATTGTACTTGAACAGAACACATTGCAAACACATTAAAATCGATTATTTAAAGCAATTTAACAACTCTGCCAGAAGTAAAACCCATCCTATGGAGGCTTATTAGTGCCGGCGCTTACCTCTGGATTCTATAGTGTCAAACAGATGAGAGTCCAGGACTTCCCATTGGCAGGATGCCAGTCCAATGTAGGTTACTTCCTCAACCAAGGCCAGTCACAACTGGGTGGACCGAAACAATGTAGATTAAGTGTCTTGTCCAAGGACACAGACAGGTAACATGAACGAGATTCGAATGCAGGTCTACATATTGGCACGCCAGCTCCGTAGCCACACAGCTACCTGCTCTACATCATCTACATCTGTATCATGTATTAAGAAAAAAAAAATCACCTTCGATAAAAGCTGCTCCTTTATTTAATTTTTTAAATTTGGGTAGAAAGTTTTTGCTCTTCATTTCACTTCACACAGAAGAGTAAGAGTAAAATATAAAAATATCATGCCAGAGTAATGTTGATTTGAAAATTATTTGTACTAGTATGTGCAAAAAAGTATTTAAAATGCCTTTTAGAAGTGGGTCTTTAAGGGGGTTGGAGGGGCTGTTCCCACCCCTTATCCCTCTGGCTATGCGCATGTTAGACTGTGACAGTCTGTGAGCAGGCAGAAAACAGACACACATGGACAGCAAAACTTGTTTACTTAAGCCACTTTCAAACCGGGCCAACATAGAGTTGCGTCATGACGATGCCAAATTTATGCACCCTAACTCCACAGTACGCTGAGGGATGCAAAGGGTGGCGCGAAACGAACGCAAAAAATTAAATATGTTTTCAAAAAATTAAACATGTTTAACTTTTTCATGGATTTTTAGAAAGGAAGTAGTTTTCAAGCAAGTTAAGGCAATATTATGGTACTTAACGTGACTGTATGCCACACCCACACAATACCACGCTACCCAATGCCAATTTATGATTCCTGCTGTGGTCTATTGTTGCCGAGCTATAAATCACGCAGGATTGTTGTTGAACTTTTTATACTGCACACAGTGCCGAAAAAGTATACTGCTGAAAGAGCACGTTAAAAGAAAAAAATGCTCATTACAGCCTGGCTGCAGCTCCTCAGCATTTTTACCTCCTCAAGTTCTCTCACGACTGTGTTAAATAAAGTCCATTAACTCCTGCTCACAGACCGATCGCTGTTGAGTGGAATGTCCACAGCCAGTATAACTCCTCACGGAGGACATCTCCACATCCACTCATGGATGGTTCGCGCGCGTGCGCATGATCGCAGGCTGCATCTCTGCGGTCACAGGAAGAATGATAAATGACAACCAAAATCAGAGCGCACACTTGCAGCGCTGCACAAGAACAAAGATAAACTAGAATGCACAGCTGCAGTGCAGCACAGGAAACACAATAAACCAGAAGAGAAAACTGATAAGAGAAATCAGTAATAAAGTCCATTAACTCCTGGAAATAATGTATTCCTACTTTTTCCAATGTATCAACTCCATCTGTGTGTCCAAGCAGTCTGTTGGAGCCAGGCTTCCCACCCCGCTGCGCACAACTGATTCAATAGGCTGCATATAAACTTGACTTCGTCATGACGCAACTCTATGTTGGCCTGGTGTTAAAGGGGCTTTAAGCCCTGGTCAGATTGAATGAGCTGTGTAGCATGAATTTTTTTTGTGCAAGTCGAGTTATTCAAGAAACGTGAGAGAATAGTGGCTCTTAGAGGGTCTTAGAGGCAGATTATTTGGCTAATGAGGCTCATTTCTGAGCGTGGCACTAATTTCGTGAAGTTCAACATTTAGCAAAACATAGCGTGGGGCGATTTGTATACGAAGTACTACGAGGACAAACAAGGATGTTAGAGGCATATTAGTGGTGAGTATGGGGCTGTTAAAAGCCCATTATCCGAGTACCTGGTGGCTACAAGGACTGGACAGGCTACGTGCAACAGAGCAGGTTCCACTCTAAGATGCAATTCCTTCAGAAGAGCATCATATATGTGGCTCATTATTTGAATAATCATTGAAATTTCTGACTAATCCATATGTAGCTCATTATTCATGGCTTTATTATTCAGTCTGACCAGGGCTTTATGTGTAAATCCCTACAGCAAGATGTTTACATTACAACCCCAATCCCAATGAAGTTGGGACATTGTGTAAAATGATAAAATAAAAACGGAATACAATGATTTGCAAATCCTCTTCAACCTATATTCAACTGAATACACCACAAAGACAACATGTTTAATGTTCAAACTGATAAACTTTATTGTTTTTGTGCAAATATTTGCTCATTTTAAAATGGATGCCTGCAACACGTGTCAAAAAAGCTGGGACAGTGGTATATTTACCGCTGTGTTACATCACCTTTCCTTCTAACAACACTCAATAAGCATTTGGGAACTGAGGACACTAATTGTTGAAGCTTTGTAGGTGGAATTCTTTCCCATTCTTGCTTGATGTACAACTTCAGTTGTTCAACAGTCCGGGGTCTCCGTTGTTGTATTTTGCACTTCATAATGTCGCCCATTGAAAATGGGTGACAGGTCTGGACTGCAGGCAGGCCAGTCTAGTACCTGCACTCTTTTACTACAAAGCCACGCTGTTGTAACACATGCAGAATGTGGCTTGGCATTGTCTTGCTGAAATAAGCAGGGACGTCCCTGATGTGCCAGATGTGTAAGTTGCCCATGGCATGGGCACTAACACACCCCCATACCATCACAGATGCTGGCTTTTGAACTTTGCGCTGGTAACAATCTGGATGGTCTTTTTCCTCTTTTGTCTGGAGGACATGACGTCCATGATTTCCAAAAACAATTTGAAATGTGGACTCATCAGACCACAGCACACTTTTCCACTTCGTGTCTGTCCATTTCAAATGATCTCGGGCCCAGAGAAGGCGGCGGCATTTCTGGATGTTGTTGATGTATGGCTTTCGCTTTGCATGGTAGAGTTTTAACTTGCACTTGTAGATGTAGCGACGAACTGCGTTAACTGACAGTGGTTTTCTGAAGTGTTCCTGAGCCCACATGGTAAGATCCTTAACACAATGATATCGGTTTTTAATGTAGTGCCGCCTGAGGGATCGAAGCTCACGGGCATTCAATGTTGGTTTTCGGCCTTTCCGCTTACGTGTAGAAAGTTCTCCATATTCTCTGAATTTTCTGATTATATTATGGACTGTAGATGATGGAATTCCTAAATTCCTTGCAATTGAACGTTGAGGAACATTGTTCTTAAACTGTTGGACTATTTTTTCACGCAGTTGTTCACAAAGTGGTGATCCTCGCCCAATCTTTGCTTGTGAATGGCTAAGCCTTTTGGGGATGCTCTTTTGATACACAATTGGAAATTAACCTGTTCACCTGTGGAATGTTCCAAACAGGTGTTCTTTGAGCATTCATCAACTTTCCCAGTCTTTTGTTGCCACTGTCCCACCTTTTTTGAAACGTGTTGCAGGCATCCATTTCAAAATGAGCAAATATTTACACAAAAACAATAAGGTTTATCACTTTGAACATTAAATATCTTGTCTTTGTGGGGTATTCAATTGAATATAGGTTGAAGAGGATTTTCAAATGATTGTATTCTGTTTTTATTTACATTTCACACAATATCCCAACTTCATTAGAATTGGGGTTGTACATTTGCCATCCACAAAAACACACCTGCTGCATAATTGAAGGAAAGGAGATTGAGATATATACGAGGTCTATTAGAAAAGTATCCGACCTTATTATTTTTTTCAAAAAGCATATAGATTTGAATCACGTGTGATTACAGACATGCTTGAACCCTCGTGGGCATGCAAGAGTTTTTTCACGCCTGTTGGTTACGTCATTCGCCTGTGGGCAGTCTTTGAGTGAGGAGTCGCCCACCCTCTTGTCGTTTTTTTCATTGTTTAGGAATGGCTCAGAGACTGCTGCTTTGTTTGATCAAAATTTTTTCAAAACTGTAAGGCACAACTGAGTGGACACCATTCGATAAATTCAGCTTGTTTTCGGTAAAAATTTTAACTGCTGATGAGAGATTTTGGTCTGGTAGTGTCGCCATAAGGATGGCCCACGGCGCCTGACGGCGATCTGCGCTTCGAGGCGGCAGCGTCTCACTGTTTCAAGTTGAAAACTTCCACATTTCAGGCTCTTTTGACCCAGTAAGTCATCAGAGAATAGAGAACTTTCAGAAGAAGTCGGCATGAGGAGTTTATTCGGACATTCCATTGTTAATGGACATTTTGTAATGAAAGAACGTGCGGGCAGAGTCACATGTCGGGCCGGACCCGACCGCGGGGGGTCGCGACAGGAAAAACACCTCCGTTGGAAACCTTAACGGGCAAGTTGGAACATGCCCAAAGCTGTTAAACAATTTCTCAGTTACTCACTTGTTGAAAGCCATCAAAAGCCGCCTGAATTTTACAAATGGTTTTCAACACGGAGGTGTTTTTCCTGTCGCGGCGCACACAGATTCGCCGAGTCATTTCCGTGACGCGCACGTCTTTCATTACAAAATGTCCTTAAACAGTGGAATGTCCGCATAAAGTCCTCATGCTGGCCTCTTCTGAATCTTCTCTGTTCTCTCACGACGTCCTGGGTGAATTAAGCCTTAAATTAGGATGTTTTCAGGTTGAAACAGGCCGACGACAGTGCCTGGAAGTCCTGCACGACGTCCCGCTCCATGGGAAGTCCTTACACCGACAGAAACACCCCATAATCTCTCATCAGCCGTTAAACTTTTCACCGAAAACCAGCTTAATTTCTCGAATAGTGTCCACTCGGATATCCCTCACAGGTCCAGAAAAAATGTTGATAAAGCAACACGCGCCGTCTCGAGTAGCGTGTGAAACAAAGGAATTCAGCCGAGAGGGCGGGACCACATCTCCCTCAAGGCCTGCCCACAGGGAAATGACGTCACCGACACGCGTGAAAAAACTCACACATGCGCACGAGGGCTCAAGCATGATTGGTGTAATCGCACGTCATTCAAATCCATATAGTTAAAAAAAAAAAGTAAAAGGGTCGGTTTATTATCTAATAGACCTCGTATAATAAAATGCTTTTACTGCAGGAGCACTGCCTGTTGTTTTTGCAGTGTGATAATTTACTTTTAAAACATGTAATGTTTTCTGTGCGGAAGGCAGGCGCAGAGCTTTGTGCCTGCTCACTCCAGTGCTGCCATGCAGATGAGGTGAGAGAAAAGGATCGACAGAATCAGGCTTAATCTTGAATTGATCAAGCAGTCTAAATAAATAAATGAAACCTGTCACTCTGAGAATGACCGGTATCTTTCCAAAAGATGAACAACAGAGCCTACCATGAGGAACGACCACCATGAAGAGGGACTGACGGGCAAGGGAACATACTATATTCATGCCAAATTTGGAGGAAAAAAGCACAAACTGTGAGCAGCAAAGTTTTTATTGTTTTTTTTTTTCCCCAGGTAATGGCTTATGGTAAGGCCTATCACTATGTTCATGCCAAATTTGGAGGCAAAATTTCAAAAATTGTGACCAAGAAGTTGTTAGTTGAATTTAGTGTTTGACCTTCCTGTGACCTTGACCTTTGACCTTGAGCTTGGTCCTTTTGTGTGCTGAAAGGTACCTTTCTAGGGCTGCTGTATGTGAAATTGCAAGAGTCTGCGATGTAAACTGTGTGCTGCACAGTGAGTTAAAGGTTTTGCAAAACTTTGTTTTGGCAAGATAATAAAAATCCGCTTCTGCAACCCCAGGAACACCACTGAAATATGTTGAAAGTTTTGACCAGATTTCAGATCTGAATGGGCCTGAAAATATACTTCGGTAAGAGAGGGGCATGGAGCCCTAATCCGACAGCACCATTCACTCACCAATATAAATGGTAAATGGACTGCATTTATATAGTGCTTTTCCATCTGCGTCAGATGCTCTAAGTGCTTTACAGTTATGCCTCACATTCACCCATTCACACAAACACATGCACTGATTTCAGGGTGCTGCCATGCAAGGTGCTTACTACACACTGGGAGCAACTAGGGATTAAGGACCTTGCCCAAGGGTCCATAGTGATTTTCTGGACAGGCTGGGATTTGAACAGAAAAATCCTCTGGTCTCAAGCCCAACGCTGCTACTGCCCAAGACTGCTACTTTCATGCCACCAGTAGTATCTCTCTGTGGCATGAAAGTAGCAGCCTTGCGGACAGGAAGGCACTGGGGAGGGTTGTGAGAGCAGCTGAGAATATTAGGGCCAGGCTACCGACCGTTGATGAACTGGCAGAACAGCGCCGCTTGTCCAGGGCAAGACAGATAATCAGAGACACTTCAAATCCCTTTAACAATCTGTTTTCCCTCCTACCCTCAGGTAGATAGTAACATAGCCTGAGTTGCAAAACATGTAAAATCAGAGACAGCTTTTACCCAACTGCCATAAGACAGATAAATACAAATCAATAGAAAGAACTGTGCAATATAGAATGTAGGATATAGAATACACTGTTGCAACTTTATTCTTGTACCATCTTCATATGTGCAATATCCCATGTCCTTTATTTATTATTGCATGTTGTGTATACAGAGATGCAGAGACAGTTATCGATGTTAAAAAAAATTTATCACTATTGCACACCTTGGACTGGTATTCTGTGTTTTTATCTATTCATGCAGTGCATCAATATTTTGATGATTGCTGTGACGTTTTTTACTGATTGACAAAAAAAAAAAGAAAACAGTGTGGTAAGGTCGTGAAACAAAAAAAAGTGTCACTGACCAAATAGTTATTGACTTTACTGTATTATTCAAGGGAATAATTGTTTTTGAGACGAGCCTAAATTCAGGTTCTGTTGGTATCACAACTGTCTCTCAGTGGGGTTTCCCGTTTGTGGTTCATATGACATTCTCTTGCTCTTTTCTACAAGTTGTTAGGGACAATACTCCTTTTTTTTTTTCTTTTTTTTCCCCAGGTGGGAGCCTGATCTGCCCTACAGACCAGTGATTGGACTTCACATGAAAATGTTTAAATCAAGACCCATTTGGAATCTAATGTTTTGGTATTATTACAGGTGCTGTCACACAGTTTATGTACAGTGATGAAGATTCCACATGACCCCGTGGCACTGGAGGAGCACTTTAAAGATGATGATGAGGGTCCAGTGTCCAATCAGGGCTACATGCCTTACCTGAACAAGTTCATCCTGGATAAGGTCAGTCAGCAGCACTAATTCTCTCTGAAATAACAGTCTGCTAATGTTTTACATTGATTGTCAATATAAATGAGCTGCATCATTGCTTAAGCTGGAGTGTTGAAAGCGTGTGGAAAAAAGTAGTGCCCGCTAGTCCACAGCTGTCAAACATCTGGTCCCAGCTGAAGTCTCACCCTTCTCAATGGGACAATGTCAAAACAGCTGTCTTCAAAATGTACTGAGGACAGGACGGACGAGTCGCTGGGTGACCCACATCTGTTTAATCCACTCATTCCGACGCATGTGATCCTTGGAAAACTGAAACCTGCTGACTCCGCCTCCAGCAGTGTTTTAATAAAAGCCTGCAGCAAACACATCGAGCCGGCATAACTCCAAAAATGAAGCACTTAACAAAGAAATACGTCCAGTTGCTAACAAAACATATGGGGCTGCTAAAACATAGGTTCTCCCGCTGATGTCACTTCGTCCTTCTTCTCCAGTGTCATGACTCGTCCGTAAGTTCCTGGTTTTTAGTGGTGCACAGTTCAAAATCTGAATATTTATCTTTTCAGTAACCACACACCGGGAAAGCATTAATTTCGAACTTTGATTTTAACCTTCAATACAAAAAAAAAAATTACATATCGTGTCACCTACACTTTAAGACCTCCTCCTGCTCCGTGTTTCTTTCTGTGCCCACAGTGGCTGTAATACTCTGTCATATTAATGTTATAGTGATGCAGGTGATATGTGCTGGAAGCGTACGCGTGTGTTGTGCAGCTGACTGTTGCATGCCTTATCCATTGCGTGACAGTGGTGGATTTTAGACCAGGTTTTTGGTGGTTGGTGACATAGATGCTTTTAAGTGACTCATTATAGAACACACGCATGCAGTATTACAGTTTAGGCTGAATTTCCACATACTACATTTGCATTCCGCCTGCAGTATGGTGCATCTGTGATACATGTTTACTGATAACATCACTCAAGTCAATGCTTCCTTTTCCTCCAGCTTCTTAGCAGTTCGTTTTCTGTTGAGTCCCAGTTGCAGCAGAACGTACTGCAGCGGTATGTAAGCAACATGTCTATTTTTGACTGTCAGAGCTGAAACACAACTGAAGGTCACCAGTTATCATGTCATCATCACACCCTGTCGTCATCAGTATTAACAGCATAGTGCACTTAACATTGTAGGTACAAAAAAAAAAATAATAATAATATTAATTATCTCCAGGCTCAAACTGGGGGACAAATAGCTGCTTTTCTTATTTGACCAACCGGCACGACTTCTGCTTCATGGCCAGACTTTTCTTAAAAACGAAAACAAAAAAATCTGTGTCTCACACTGCGTGCCCCCCCCCCCCACACACACACACAAATGTGTGTAGAACAGACCAAAAAAGGTGTCAGATATATGTGAAGCAAAGCAAATGCAGTATATAGAAATTGTTGTGGTCAATAGGCACAAAAATGACACCTTTTGTTTGATGGAAATCGGCATTAATGCTCGTGCTGGGCTTTGCACTGGGGTGTTCAATAGGTCCCTTGTGCAGTAATGTGCATGCATGAAATAACATGCCTGTTCCTTTTTAAAGAACAGGAGCTGCTGATTCCCATGTTCCTTCCTCTGTGGCTTGACCACAGACTGTGTGGGTGTGTCACCCAGTGCACGGATGTGGTGATTGGGCATGTCTCGCAGAGCAAGCAGAAGTCAGATATGGATTTTCAGGCATAGGTTTTGCATATAGCCAAAAAAAACAGTCAAAAGTTTGCACAAGCAGCCAGCTTTTCTTTTTTTGTTATCATTTTTAATATTTTAGAAGTCTCCCTGAAATTGCAATTGACATCAAAAGACTGCAGGCTACAATATAATTCTTATACAAAACATCCATGAATTGCAAATTTGAATAAACACGCCCTCACGTGCTAAATGTTTGGCATTAGACGCTATATTAATCTGTCTCTTATGAAGAAACAACTAGCTCTTTTATTAAGGTGCATATTTGCCTCAACATTTAGCTAAATATTTAGCTTGATGTTTGTAAAACCATCTAAAACAGTTCTGCATTTTTAAAGGTTTAACCCTTTACCTACTGAGGCTATAAATGGACGATTTGTTATAATTTTTTATTATAGCAATAAAATTAAGAAATAATGTTCTATGTTTTGTGTGCTTTGGTACCCTTTTCCAAGAGTACCTGAATTTCAATTATATTACACCTGATTAACTATTTATACACATTATTTGTAAGTTTTAGCATTTAAAATGAGAAAAAACACAAAAACGAACTTGATTTTTTTTTCAGTTTTTTAGTGAAAAATGATTATGTAAAGGAAGTTTGGATTTCACATTTTTAACAGGAAGCTGTAAGTGTTTACAATCAAAATAATTAATTTTGTCTGTCTAGAACTCAGAAACAGTGCAGAAACAGTGCAAAAGTAAACATTTTACAAGGCGAAAATATTCAAAAAGTAACCAATTTTAAATTGCAGAACCAAACAATATGAATAACAACAAAGTGCAAAACTATATATAAATATATCAATTATTATCTGTATTATTAAAATGTGCAATAAATCACTCATTTGATCACTCATTTTGTGCAAAATTATACAATATGAATAAAACAATAAAGTGTCAAACTATATACAAATATATAACCAAGAATCAAAATTAGATCTAAACTCCATCAGTCAGTGTGGTACTGTTTGTAACAGTTTCTGTCTGGCTGAAGACAGAGGCCAATTTTCCAAAGTTTGCACATCCAGCAGGTTGACCTCTTGAAAACCTTGCAAGAACGCCACCCCTTTGTGGATCACTGGCAAGTTGGGTTTCCACTGCTTGTTGGCACCGGGCAGTGGCTTGTGGCTGATGGAGCCATCACACCCACACAAACACGCACACACACCTTCACAAATGACACTAACACCCTGCCTTTTCCTCAAAAATTACTACATTTATGTTTGCTGTCTGTCTCAGTACTTTTCTGTCACTTTTGCGCTGTTTTTCATACTTTTCCCTCGTTTCAGAAGTCACTGAACGCACTTTACCGTAATATATGCAACATATAGCATACTGTTGGAAAGCACGGGTTCTTGGCTTGCTGTCACTGTTGAAATTTTTCAGATTGAGGGCTTACATGAGAACTTACGGTAATGAGAATCAGCGGCGCACTAGTGTGAAACGTCCGTGTTTTTCCTCTGCCTGATGACGTCAAAGGCTTACGTTTACCATAATACACCATATATCATTGGAAAGCCCTTGGTGTTAGCTTAACGATGCACTTTGAATCATTCGGATTGGACAAACTATGGCGGCGTTACGGTAAAAAAATACGCATATGGAAAATATGGCGTGGGCACCATCGCCGTAGATAAAGGGTTAAAGTGGTCTCACCATTTTCTTACTTATTTATATCTGTTGCAATACACTTAATTATACAAGTCACTTCAGCTAGTAATGTGAACGCAGCTCAATTCTAAACCCTCAATAAGCAGGCTCTCCTTCTGCAAACTTTTTTTTTTTCCCAGAAGTGGGCCGTTTGTCCCCTCTCGTGAAATACACTATATTTAATAATTCTTACACTCTATATCTGTTCGCTTTCAATTGCCTGTTCTGGTTCTGTGCTGCGTCCTAAGTGGACTTTGCCACTGGACAGAAGGGTGCTGCTGAGCGGAACAGCGGAGAAACAGGAGCACTGCAGGCTGCTCCGTCCAGAGTCAAAGCGGAGCAGAGCGCAGGGGAGAAGAGCGCCTGTGTTGGGGGACAACCGCAGAAAAGAACAGCCGAACCTTTTACACTGGTTCTGTTCTGTGCAGCTCACTAAACAGGGGCGCCTATAGCTGCAGGGAGGGAGCACCAATTTGATAATTCTCCACACAGTGATATGATCACCGCTTTGCTGATGATTATTTATTTTTTCTTAAATGTTTGTGCCGCCCCTTGTGTGTCATGAAAAAAATGCGCCCCGGGCAGCTGCCCACTTCGCCTGCATCAAAAACCACGTCTGCATGTAGCTTGGTGGTTTCTGCACATTAGGGTGTTTAACATGAAACCCAAACCACATTGAAGTGTGCAGAATCAAAAAATACGGATTACGTCCGTCTGTCTGTCTGTTAGCAAGATTACCTCAAAACTACTGCATGGATTTTGACAAAACTTTCACCACAGATAGATATTAGGACTTGGAAGAATCCATTAAATTTTGGAGGTGTTCTTGATCTGGATTTTGGATCAAGTTTTCCCTTTTTATAAGCTTTGAAGGATTACATCAAAACTACTTCTGGATTCTCACCAAATTTGCACCACAGATAGATGTTCAGGCATGGAAGACACCACTGAATTTTGGAAGTGATCCAGATTGGTGGACATCGTGTTTTGGACAATGTGACCTCCTCCATTAATTTTTATAACCTTCAATTTCACGAAACAAATATTGAAGTTGCATAAAGGGATTATGCCCTATAATTAGATCTTCTGGAAGATATCAGGAGAAAGATGGTAGCAGGCAGCTGATCAGCAGGTGTGAGAGTCTTGTTTCAGTCATGGAAAAGCTTTTTGGATAACTAAACCTGGAGCACACAACAAAATCATATCAAGATTATATAACGTCGTCCTGCAGTGTAAAAAAGATAACACTGTCTATGTTAAAGGTAAGTGGGGAAAAAGAAGGTGACTTGATAATTTCAGAGGAATGTTGGAAACATACCTGTGAGATATAATGAGTTACAACTGGTTTGAATGTTTGGTGTGAATTTTGTTGGAAAAATATGAGCTTTTTTATTACCCCTGCTCAGAAAAGGTATTGGGGCATGGGTGATACTTGTTGGAGACGTGGGGGGAATGGTGACAGTCATTTTCATATTTTTTGGGGGGACTGCCAAATCATTCGTTCATACTGGTCTAGAATACAGGACCATCCACAGACTGTTTTCTCAGGTGCTTTTCCTCTGACTTTTGAAACCCCTAATTTGTGTAACATACCAAAGGACACATTGAACTTTAAAGATAAGAAACTTCTATACCTTTTATTGGCAGCAACCAAGAGGACCCTCATGAGGTGATGGCTCAAACCAGAGCCACCAATAATCGAGGACTAGATAAACATTGTCCAAGGTAGATACACTATGGGAAAAACTGTCCTTCTCCCTCAAAGTACAGATGGACATTTTCTACCGAATTTGGTCCAAGTGGGTGGAATATGTAAATCCTATTATGTCTGACTCTCGGTGA
Organism: Thalassophryne amazonica; assembly: GCF_902500255.1. Lineage (NCBI taxonomy): Eukaryota > Metazoa > Chordata > Actinopteri > Batrachoidiformes > Batrachoididae > Thalassophryne > Thalassophryne amazonica. The sequence continues at coordinate 21,997,208 of NC_047110.1, read as the reverse complement.
GCACTACTGCCTTATATCATTGATGATGTACACATCTTAATGCTTGTGTAGATATGATTGTGGTTTGGCTGCCCCACCTCCCTCACCCAGGTTAGAGTGTTCGTTGACACCAAAAGTTGTATTTGGTAAAGCAAAAGCATTGTATGGAATCAAACTTTGGGAAAATTTGATATGTTTTATTAATTAAAGTGTTAATATATAAAAGGAAAAGCTTGTTGGGTAGTGTTAGTCTTTCTGTAAGAATGGATTGTCACCCTTTCGTTGTAACACCTGCCTGTCTTGGTTTTTGGTATAACAAGCTGACTGGCAGTGGGTTTGATATACCACAGTTATCATAGTCAAGGTTAAGGCTTTTTAAGGAGGAATTATTGGTGCGTCACCATTTTGTGCAGACTGCAAGAGTCAGCGCCTTCTGAGTAATGTTGGGGCTTTTTATTTTTGTCACGTTTAGAACAGAGCTTCCTCTATCACATCTGAGAAGGCAGCAAAGGGAATCACAGAAAGTTGTACAACATGTTTAACAGCCAGTAACGTTGCATCAAGTCCTAATCCTCAGTGAGGCAGTCGGTGCCTTTTTGTGGCGTGGTGTTAAGTGCACGCTTCCCTCAATATCAAAGAAGCCTGTCTCAAGGAAATCTAAATTCTGGGCTCAGTTTCAGGAAATGACCAATGATGTATTGAGTAAACATGAATATGTCCACCCCCCCCCCCCCCCCCCACACACACACAAAGTTTTCCACAGACACACACATGCATTCTCCGCCCATTGAAATGAAGCTCAGTCCACAGGAAACTCCACCTGATCTCTCAAGGAAACTGTGTGTGTGTGTGTGTGTGTGTGTGTGTGTGTGTGTGTGTGTGTGTGTGTGTGTGTGTGTGTTTCTAAATAAAGCAAAGAAAAAAACAGGTCAGTGGTCAGTGTACCTCCACCCAGATCAGACAAAACTACAAAAATGTGTAAAAAATAAATAAATAAATAAATTTCCTGGATCTGCCAATAAACTCATTGGTTGCTATTTTAAGGATACAGTGGCTCAGCCTTTACCTTACGTTTAAGTCTAGAATTTAAATTAATAGAAATTAACCCATTTTTGTATTGTCATCATCTTTAAAAATGGCAATTTTTAAGTGTCCTGAATGATTGAACAACAATAACAAAGCAAAATGCTTTCATAAAGTGAAATAAAAGTACACGTGCAAATTTACGTGTGCACATTAATATTATTGGCAGTCTTTAATAAATTTACAGTCCTGTTGTTGTTTAGTCAGGGGACGGATACATGAACATTTCCAAATCAATGAATGTCCCAAAGTTCATTTAAGTGACTGAAGCCATTAAGGTTCCGTCCACATGGAGATGGGTTCAGGCATATCTGCAAAGGTTTTGTGTCACATTGACATTTCATTCACATGAAGCTGGCATTTTCAGAGGCCGAAATTGCTACTTTTTGAAAACTGATCCCAGAGGAGATAAATCTGAAAAAGCCAGATTTGCATTTTTGTGTGGACAGCCTATACGAAACTATGATGTCAGAGCCCCACCTCTTTGTGCTCAGCCGTTCATAATGAATGGCACGTTGTTGTTAACAGTTTATTTAAACTTTTTTTTTTTGTCTTGGTGGATCCTTAAAGGGATTTATTTTCATTGCTAGCAGCGTGCTGAAGAGATAAATAAAGGATGGCTGTGGTGAACACTGATTTTGAATAAAGGGACCGTCATGACACTACTAAAATAATTGTAGAAAAGACTTTCAGCCTTTAAAATAAGTTGGTTTTCTCTTCTTGTTGGCGGTGGGACAAAACACTGGTTTACTCCAGCTCAGGCTGAGAAACGCACCTGGAGCAGACTAACATTGAGGCACTTCTTTAAAAATACTGCAGTTAATCACATGCAAGTTCCACGATAAGGAATTAAATTACTGCTAGACGCTGTTGTCCAAAACAAGAGCGTCTTGTGGATAACAGTTTTCATCCGGCTTAAATGGAGAAGTCAGATTAACAGACTTTATCTATACACTGTGCAGCTTTGTAAAGTTCTAGTTTCTGCTGCTACATTGATAGCTCTTTACACCAGTTATGTGCATGCTCCACAATTTATTCTCTTTTTGTGGCGGCGTTGCTGCACTACATACAGGCCGGACATATTTACTACAGTGTTTTCAGGCAGTTTGAGCATTTTCATGTGGACCGAGATATTTCTTGAAATGGTGCTGTGTTTATTTAACAGCTTGAAAACAACAAAGATAAAGATTATATAGGGAAAGTAAAGGTTATGTGTGGACAAGGCTTATGACACCAATGACAACTCTGAAGTAGTTTAGCTTAGTTTAGTTTAGTACAGGGGTCACCAACCCTGTTCTTGGAGGGCACCTGTCCTGCATGTTTTCCAACTGTCCGTCTTCCACTCCCAGGCAATTAACTCTATCAGGTGTGCTCAGCCAGTCAAGAGCTGGAAAACACCACTTTTCAAAAAAATCAGGTTTGACTTGAGTAGGTAGACTTGGAAAACATGCAGAACAGGTGCCCTCCAGGAACAGGGTTGGTGACCCCTGGTTTTGTAGCTTAACACACCCATGACAACTCTGAAGTAGTTTTTATAATGCCTATAATATTATATATATACCTTGTATATATTGTTTATTACCCTTATTATTTAAATATCACTTATATACATGATGTCTATTTTCTTATGTCTTATGATATATTATTATGATATGTCCATTTTCTTGAGCTGCTTGGGTAGGTAGGGAGAATTCCCATGGGATAAAAAAGCTTTTCAACCTACTATCCCTGGTTCTCAAGCCCAGGCACTTAAGTGGCTCTACTCTACTTTGTTCTACTCTTCTATTCTACTTTTCCTTTTTTTTTTTAGATATTTAGATATACCTTAGTATGCACTAGTATAGTTCTACCTTAGAGTTGGAATATATTATAGAAGACATACCTTACTGAATTTTCATGTCTTCTGGCAAACTGTAGCTGAAATTTCACTTTATATATATGTGTGTGTGTGTGTCTCTCTCTCTTTCTCTTGAGACAGACAGACACACACTCAGTACTGTGCAAAAGTTTTAGGCACCTCAGAATTATAACAAAAGTAACATTTGATACCCCTCCCCAACCCTTTCTAATGGGCATGTCAATACAAAATCAGTTCCAACAACGGTGAATATGGGAGCTATATTTTTATTCAATAATAATGATAATAATAGCTTTGTAAGTGTACTGTCCAATAGAATACCACACAAACACAGTTGCAAATGTTCATATAATATTAAAATGAATGTCAAACATAATTGCTCATACTTTAAGTCCTGTAGTTCTTAAAATGGTTTTTGAGGTCCCACGACTTATACTCTGATGCGATTTATATACCAAAAAAAAAAAATCATACGTAAATAGAACACATTTGTCATATCGATTATCATTAAAGTGGAACTTTTTCCACACATTTTATTTATTTTTGAATATTTATCAGGTTTTCTGAATTTGTAATGGTTTTCTGATGCATTAAATGTGCCTAAAACATTTGCACACTATTGTATATCGTAATTATCAATGACGAGTATAGCACTGAGAGGCTTGGTTGTTCCTGAGGCTTGTTTCTATTGCCCTCTCATGGCCTGACTGCCAGTGGGGTTCTCAAACATGGTCCTCATTCACACCTCTCGAGGTAAATGGTTTGTAATTGTCCAGATATGGGTCTCTATCCAGCACAAGATCAAATAGCATTAACCTTATTGACAAAAATATTTAACAAACAAACAAACAAAACACTGTCTTGCTGTTATAAAGAGCAAACACCTGCTTCCTCTTGTTACTGTCAATACAGCATCTTACAGGTGTTTGTGATTCAGGTAATTCTTATTGCAGAAGCACAGTTGAGAAAAAAACAAAACAAATAAAACTGCACTCAAAATGATCTGAAACTCCTCCACTTGCATGTCCGATGCTGATGTGATCACTGGGCACAAACGTGTACAGTAGTGTGACTAATATCATGAGGAATGTTGCTGAATTCTGCAGAATGCACCTGCTTAGCTGCACTGAAGAGTCTGACTCAGCACTTTATGGAGTGATGGAGCACCACATTCCATGAAACAAGGGATCCTCTGTGACCTAGAGCAAGAGAAAGCGAGAGAGACAGTGACAGAGAGAGAGAGAATGCGCATCATTGTGAACACCTGCCTGAGTTGCATATCAGTCCTGTTGTTGTGCTGCCCTCCATACAGGACTTATACTAGTCCAGGACCAGGAAGCGAGGTGGTAACATCTCTGCAGACCCCTCACACCCTGGACACAAACTGTTAAAACTCTTCCCTTCTGGTCGAAATTACAGAACTCTGTACATCAAAACAACCAGACACAGGAACAGTTTCTTTCCACAGGCCGTCACACTGATGAACAACTTAACCTGCCATAAAAGTCACTAATTCATACCTCATATACAACCTCAATCTGGTTATCTGTTTTGCACGTTTTTATGGTGAATTATTTCGTGTTTATTTATACATGTTTGTACAGAGATAGTACAGTTCAAACCAGAGTTCAATTCCTTGTATTCTTTGAAGATACTTGTTGAATAACGGCTATTTTGATTTTGATTACCCTTAGTGTTTCACCTCTGCCACAGTTTTAACTCAAGTCAAGTCTGGGAGCGTGTGCTGCTGTCACGCTTTGCTGCATCCATGACTCCATGGAACCGACTTGACTGAGTGGGTCTTAGCCATCTGTTGGTGGGAAGGTATGTATGCGTGGGTGACTGACTGCCAGTTTCTCTTACTGTGACCGAAGACCAACTCTCCCTGCACACACTCCTCAGCTGCTCCTTTGGCCCAGTGGCCAGCCCGCGCTCGAGTTAGACTGTGTTTTAAAAGGTGCGAAACACATGCACAACAGTCCATTGCGAGTTGCAGCAGCGTCCTCAGCATTATAACATTCTGCCTGTGGCTGTCAAAATAATGCGTTAATTTACATTAATTCATTAAAGCACCTATAACATTAATTTTTTTTAATCTCACACTTTGTTTCTTTTTGTTGTTTTGATGTTGCTGAATTAGTCTGTAAATAAGGAATGTTTTTTAGAGCAATAAGTGGTTTAGATGTAAGAACAAAGGAGACGGAAGCAACTGCAATAATTATCGAGGCATCTCACTTCTCAGCACCGTTGGGAAGGTCTTCTGCCATGTTGCGTGTCTACAGACATTGGTCTCGTGTGTTTAAACAGAGTTCCAGTGCAGCTTTGGAGCTGGGAGGTCTACCGTGGACATGATCTTTTCGATATACTAGCTGCAGCAGAAGTGTCAAGAGCAGCAAATGCCACACTACATCGTCTTCATCGACCTGACCAAGGCTTTTGACTTGGTCAGTCGAAGCGGAATCTTCAAGCTCCTGCAGAAGATAGGCTACCCCCCAAAACTCCTTGCAGTGGTCTCTTCGTTCCATGAGAACATGCACAGTACAGTTTTCTTCAATGGCGCAACTTCACAGGCCTTCCCAGTTAGCAGTGGGGTGAAAAAGGGCTGTGTCCTTGCATCAGTGCTCTTCAGACTCTACTTCTGCATGCTCCTCCTGTACGCCTTGAAGAATTGCGGCGAGGAAGTGTACATTCACGCCAGGACCGATGGCAAGCTCTTCAACATTGCCCGACTTTGTGCCAAGACCAAGGTTATAGAGGTACTCATTTGTGAGATGCTCTTTGCTGACGATGCATCCTCGACATCACACTCTGAAGACGGTCTGCAGCAGCTTGTTAGTTGCCTCTCTCACGCCTGCATGGAGTTTGGACTGACCAACAGTCTGAAGAAGACAAACATCATGGTGCAGGACACATTTGCTCCCCCTAACATTGACATTGATGGGTACAGCCTGGAAGTCATGGAGCACTTCACATACCTTGGGTCAACCATCTTTAACTCACTCTCCATTGATGCAGAGATGAACAGCAGGATTACGAAGGCAGTAGCAGTTATGGCAAGACTAAGCCACAGTCTGGAACAACTTCAGCTTCACTGAGAAGATAAAACTGCGCGTCTACCAGACCTGTGTGCTCAGGACGGTAGCAAGGCATGGACCACCTACGCTAGACCTGAGAAAAAGCTTACCAGCTACCATCTGAGGTGCCTTAGACAAATTCTGCACATCGGATGGCAGGACAAGGTGCCCAACACAGAGGTCTTGGAATGCGTCAACATGAGCAGCGTGTTCACTATTCTTGGCGAAAGGCGTCTTCGTTGGCTTGGCCGCATCAGGAGAATGGATCCGGGCTGCATTCCTAAAGGACTACTGTACGGTGAGCTGGCAGAGGGCACTCATTTTTGAAGTGGTTATGCCGCTCTTTTATTTGTGTTATGTTCATGACATCATTACCAAAAGCCTGGTGAAGCTTACAAATGGTTTCTACTTGGGTATCACCAAGCGTTTGCCAAAATTTGATGCAATACCTTTGCTCAAGTTGTTCCGTCATGTTATAGCAAACAAGAATCCGACGGGTGCTCAGTACACGTCCACTCTAAAGGCCCTGTCGCACCTTGACGATTTAGCCAGCGTATGCCGACCATATTAAAAAAAAAAACACTGGCGTATGATACGTTATGGTTAAGTTTTGTGTAGGTTAAGAGCACGTTGAAACACGCTGAAGCACGCTGATATTCATTGTAATACGCTAAGCATCTTGAGACATTTTGGGCATGCTGAAAAATTTCAGGGCATGCCAGCGTATGACACATACGTCCCATACTTGTGGGACATACGTTGTGGGTAAGTTATGCGATTGTTGACATGTGTTTCTTGTAATTTAGTCAGAAGTCTAAATATGTCCATTAATGCTGTTCATTAATTGGCTGAAACCTGCAGTCCTCATTCGAACAGACTTTCATTTATATGGAGTAAATATAAAGTCTTACTTGTTAGTTTTAGTCTGATTCATCATCACAGTCTGACACATATCCACATAAAGCGTCCTGCTTTTGGATGTCTGAAATTAATTTAATTCCTTGTCGTGTATCAAGTCCCTCAGTATTTTTCTGCTCCAGGTGCGTTTCTCAGAGGATACCGGTGACACGCTCTGATGGGTTCCTGCCGTGTGACTGATCAGACAGCAGGAACCGATCACACCAGTTTTTGAAAAGTTGAGTCACAGCCCTTCATTCATTCACGGCAGAGTTCACCACAGCCATCAGTCGACTCATCAGCATTCTTCTCACGATGAAAATGATCCACCAAGATCAAAATAAAATAATGTTAAATTACTCTTGTTTTTGATTTGCACCCCACAGTGCAGTACCAACCTGAACCATTCAATGGAAATGGGGCTGTCAGCCTGTGTAGGCTGTGGGTCAGCCTACACAGGCTAATTTGTCAAGGTGTGACGGGGCCTTTTGTGTACAAAGTGATAAATGTTTTAGCATAACAATTTTTTTTTGTTTTTTGGTCTACATTCCAAAAAAAAAAAAAAAATCCTTATTGGAAGTACTCAAACCTGAAAGAGTTCAATTACTTTTAAACTTACTGTATCACATACTATCAAATGCTAAATTAATTTTAGAAAATTTATTTTGCTGGTGCACTAATATTGGGGAAAAAGAGCACATTTAATCAAGTAAAACATCCTCATGAATGAGACTCTTGCGCAGTATCTTGATCAACAAATTAAAAGTACATATGTGTTGCCTATGAGCACAGTTTGGTCTGGATGTGGGTAGAGATCCAGATTTGTCATGCTCTTGAAGGAGGTGCCCTGGATTCTATTGTTACAAAGACACTCATTATAGTAGTTGATAATCCAGTTTAACAGGTAAGAAAGATTTTTATGAATGTAGCTCTGTTTACTCTGAAAACCTCTTACCTCTGATGACTTCATGGATATGATCAGTTGGTGGTGGATGCTTGTTTTTGTCCTTTTAAACTGTTTTCTCTCTTTCATTGGGACGGCAAACTGAACTTGAGTTCAGTTGTTAATTCTGCTGCAGGTTTTGGAGGGTGGTGTTTGCATGGAGTCTGACTGAATTCTAATGACCGTTTGAGGAGGGACGCAGTGCTGACAAAGCAGTCATTGTAGAGGTGTAGAAACTGGGAGAGAGACATTAGTGAGAGGAGAGAGAGGGGCTGAGAGAAGCATGACACAACACTGGGGGACAAAGCTCTGCTCTTTCATAACGCATCTACTGTCGCAACTTCACGTTTGTCTCCTCCCGTGTCTGTCCGTGTTTATCCGTGCAGGCGGACTCCAAATCCAGAACACTGACACAGTCAAGGTCATCCCACACCTCCTCATTGATGAGAAAACCTGTCATACTGCTGAGTCATGTTTTTGGAATAAAAACCCATGAAACCAAACATTCAAGAGGAGAAGTTCCTATTTATAAAGCAGAGCCACGTGACAACATTTTGAAATGTAACGCAATGCTAAAATACCCTCGGCCGTATGAGTATTGTGTTCTTTATAATTTGCAGTTGTTGAATTGGTATCACAGTGCAAAGCATGTATACATACACACACTCATATAATTATACATTAATTATTAAGATCCTATTATCCTACTTAAAATTTGTACATGTTCAATAAAGCCCCTCTATCAATCACTTAATCAGTCATAAGGTTTTGAGAACAGCAGAACTTAGCTTTGAGTTAGCAGAAGTTAGCATGTACGCGGACATCCACGAAATGTCACTCCAGAGGTGTTACCAAATTACAAAAACAGCGTTTTCAGTTTTAAAAGTGTTTATTTCTCACTAGCTTTTGAGTAATATATGACAGAGGATATATTTACACACAAACAAAAACGGTTAGCAGCTACCCTGTGACGTCACCACGCTAATGTCCGTGAAATGTCTTGTAAATCACTTCAGAGGTTATTAGGTTCCAAAAAAATAGCATTAAAGACGTGTTTATTTCTCACTAGCTTTTACAGAATATATGAGAAACATGTTACACAAACACAAAAATGAAGCGATTTACATTGCCCAACAACCGACCTGAATTAGGTCAGACACCTATCTCTCTCTCCTAGCCTGCGATTGGTTGGTGGCCGAGACACTGACGTCAGCATTGGTCAGCCTCGCTTTGGTGAAGTTTGGGGGTGTGGCGCGAGCACTGCTTTCCTATTGGTCATTTGCAAAAGGGATTCCCCGACCTCATTTTTAAAACTTTCCTCAACAGAAACGAACACACCTGCAGCCCTACTTTCACGACGAAACTGCATGATCTTTTGAAGTAATGCGCAGCAAACAGTCCGTCAGCCTCAACTATCGCTTCATATTCATTTTCGCATGTCACGTGACCAGCGCCAGGTCAAGCAGATGTCAGGTCAATAGGAGTGGAAGCTCCTACTCCTAAATAGCGGCCAGTATCCGGCCCAGTTCAGGCCAGTTGTCAGGCTAGGTTTTACGGAAACCAGTTACTGATGTCACGGTGCCGGTCTACTCTGTCTGTCACCCCGCCACTCAAAAACAGAACAGAATGAGACTTTTTAACGTTCTTAAAATAGGTCAAAGTTACCCATCTTTGAACTTGTCCAAGGTCTGCGTACCAAGAATGCTTCCTGTGAATTTTAAGACTCTGGCAGTAATATGTTGAGCACAGACAGTTGGACAGACACAAAGTCTTTGCAATAACTGATGACCATATTTGTGTTTGTGTACAGAATGAGACGTAAAACCATAATTAAATGGATAGAATGCATGCCTGGGGATGTTGCCGGAACTTTTGGTTGCTGCTGCAACTTGATCCACTGCTTTGAAATGCTTCAAACGCTTTAAAACAGGCATTTTATGAACATTGTACAGTACGCATGAAAGGAAGACATCACATTCTGTGCTTTCACCATCTGAGGACTGGCCCCTGTTGGACAGTTCAGGAATATGCATCCATGTCAAGTCTGGTAGTTCAAAGTAAGAACCGTATGCAGTTAGATGTTGTCATCGTCTGATGTGGGTGTTGTATTGTGGGACATTTGCCTGTGTGCTTCGAATCCACATGGTGGCGGAGTCAGTTTGCCAGGATCTCCATGGATACGCTGCTGTTCACCAGCTAAAGAGAAACCCTTCTCCTGCTCAGCCTGGTTGTGCCTTTTCACAAGCTTTCCTCCAGCTTTGGTCTGGATTTCAAACCTTAGATTTCTTTTTTTTCTGTCTTTCTTTTCATCTGCGTTTCTGTATTTTCCTTGTGTATGCCTTTTCACAGTTTGTAATTGGCACCATTGGTGCGATCTCTTTGAAAAGGTTAAAATAATAATCTTAAACTGCAGTATACAGAAGAGGAATGGAGCCTACACTTTAACCTGCCACCCATGTAATTTCCACACTGAGTCGTGATTTTGGGCCCTGTGGTCCACTCAGTGTTGAGGAGAATACAACATAATGTAAGCATCATTCCTAGTTTCCACCTGACACAGTTATGGTTTACATGGCTAGCACAAGCATTCTTTCATGGTCTAGTTAATCTGTTTTTTTTTCCATCCCTTTTCTAAACTTGCTTATACCAGTTATGTGTTATTGGGTGGAGTCGGTGGGGGCTTGGTGTTGCTAGGGCTTATCCAGCAGTCTTTGAGCAAGAGGTGGCTGTCTTTGGAATTGGGAGGAAGTTGGCACACCTGGAGAGAACCCACGCAAATGTGACAGAACATGCAAACTCCACACACAAAGGACCAGGTCAGAAGTGAACCTGGGACCTTGAAGTTGAGACAATAGTGCTAACCATTAAGACACTGTGTGGTGCCCTGAATCCTAATCTGAGCTCAGATTAGGATTCGGCACCCCAAATGACCCTAAATCAGTTTTCAAACTTCATGCCAGAATTTTTTATTTATCTATCTATTTATTTATTGACCAGTATTATTAACAGAATTTACTTTCTGTAGACATATTATAAATTTACGTGTATTTCTATGGTATATCAGAAAATTATGGATAATTTTATTGCTGGAAAAGTTTTTTTTTTTTTTGGGGGGGGGTCCATGGAAATGTAGAGCACATAGCTCAGTGGATAAAATAGTTTGACTTCCGATATGTAAACCTGGGCTCAATTCCCGATCACTCTACTTCTTTGTGTTCTTGGACAAGACATTTCATCTTAATTGTTTCAATCCACCCAGCTGTAAATGGCTACTAGCCTTGGCTGAGGAAGTAACCTGCAATGGACTGGTGTTTCACACTCTTATCCACTTCACACTGCAGAATCCGAGGATAAACACCGACCCGAAGGGCATCAGGGCCTAAATAGGACTTACTTCTTCTTCCATGACAAGTATAGTGACTTTGCTACGTAAGATTTTACACTTGACATGACGTAGGAAGTACATGTGCAAGTTCAAAGTTCGTGCTTCCTTCCACGGTAACTGGGAATTCAAAATTTCTGACATAACTAGAAAGATATATATTTTTTAATAATGGTGTGACATGTTGGTCTCCCTACTGACTGATTTTGGCAAACTGAGAAAAAACATTGCAATTCTAACCACTGTTAGTACAGACAGATAACGCAATAGACCTATATGAGAGTGTTCCTACTGGTATTTAGCCAATTTTTCAGACTACTTTAATGTGAAATCATAATTCTTCCCAACAGAATCTCTCGTGGCCTATGCTTATTTAGCTGTCTAACTTTTTTTGTGACTAAACAATATCATTGAATGTGTCACTGTTGGAATTCAGATGGAAAGATCAAAAATAAATTGTAAGTTGTATATACATAACACTAGGACCATGCATAGTTTTAAAGAGTGTCTAGTTTTTTTAAAGCATGTCTACATTACTTGAGACGTATGGTGGTATAATTAAAAAAAAATGTGCTTTTGTGTGTGGAGATTTCAATACTTGGTGCATTTGCTTGCTTGATTGTCTTAATACTCTTCAGATGCATCTTGCAACAGAAAGACCATTTTTTTGTTATAATTTAGTTTTTTATGTATTAATTTTTTTAAGAAGGGCTAGAACTCTATTTACACCATTCCTACCCATTTCAGACATGATATATATATGAAAGTCGTTTATTTGCAGTGTTACTGATTATTCTTGTTTTGTCATCTTTTTAATGTGTCTGAATAAAGAAAGAAAAATAAAGAAAGATGACTTTTCCATGTCACAAAATGGGTCAAGTCAGATATCAGATCAACTCTGAAGGATTAGTGTGCGTCATGTGACGAACATGTGATGAACATTTTGTTTAAAACATAGTGTATTAGAAAGAAACATGGATAGAAGATGGTTATTTCCCATGAGTCACAACAACTGTTCTACTGCTGCAGGTGACAGAAGACTTTGATCGTCAGGACTTCAACAGAATGTGCTGGACGCTTTGCTCCAGGAAGAATCTGGAGCAAAGTCAGCTGCTCATCTCTAACGATGATGCCTTCAAGGTCTGGTGCATCTTCAACTTCCTGTCTGAGGATCGATACCCACTGGTCATTGTCACTGAGGAGGTGAGAGCCGTTCACATGTCCACTGCCGATATCATGCTTGAGTCTGTAATAGATGGCAGACAACTTGTCCTTTTGAAGAAATTGTTTTTTTTTTCGTAAACTGGGATCCCTTAAAGAGTTATAACAAGGTGTTTTACTTTTGTGCTTCTGCATTTCTGAGGTGTTGCTCATTTAACTAGGAAAAAAACAGATAAATACAAGTGCTGGGATGAAAATGCAGGCAGTTTGGATAAACTTTCAGTCAGAAAAGCAGCTGAATAATAGGGGCAGGTAAATGGACAGAGCAGGTAGATCAGTGGATAAGGAACTGGCTTCCCATTAAGTAGACCTGGGTTCGAATCCCCCTCATGCTAACATTCTGTGTCCTTGGACGAGACACTTAATGTGCCTTGTCTCACTCTAACATTAGCATTAAAAGTGGGAACTGCCATGGCTGGGGAAACGTAATGTGAGGCATCATTGTAAAGCATTTAGAAATCCTTCTTCTGATATGTATACTACAGGATCTGCACTGACAGGATACTTATTCCATATTGGTTTCACAACAAATAAACAAGAATATATTGAGATCTACACAGCTTGGCTACTTTTGTTGCTTTTTCTTCTACCAGTCACATTGAAAACCACTTTTTGTAATTGCAAATATGCTGCTGTCTACTGTCAGGGTTTTTTTCCTGCATAGAGGAATGTGATGCAAAAATATTTTCATGAGGTTTGCATGGTCAGGCACAAATAACTCATAGTTTACCTCGTTCAGCCGCCACAATCGGACATTTATTTGATCAGCTTATGCAGTGGCAGAATGTTTATGAGATTCTACTGCAATCTGATGAAGGTAGCAGGATTTATCAGTGCAGCACAAAAAGTCAGAACACTGGGAACAAAGTGTTTTACTGAAATGTATTTGTCAGTTCACCCGGTAAGTTTTTCTCAGTGAAACAGTACATGTTCTTGTGTATCACAGAGCGTCACATGGTACAGTTTAGTGGTCTCCCTCCATTAAAAAACAACAAAAAAACAGCAAATATAACAAGGAATCACATTTTGCCCGTAGCCCGTAACATCATCAGATGTGAAATCCGGGGGTGGTGGTGTTAAAGCTCTCACTGGGTTAGCCATAGCCCCCCGAAGAAAATGTCTTATTTATTACTTTCATTTAAATTAATCCCATGTTTTTAAGGTGGTGATCACACTGAAACTGAACTTTATCTATGTGATCTTTTTCTTTGTCATTTTCAAAAAGTGTTCCATTCAAGAAATATCTCCATTCTTACAGATCCTGTGAAACTGCTTGAAAATGCTGTAATACATATGCTAGTTCTGTATATGGTGCTGTAAGGCTTCCACCAAAAAAATGGAAAAGAACATGTGGCGCTAAGCAGTGAAGCAACAGAAGCTAGAACTTTCCAAAGTGGCATACAGAGAAAATATAGTGTTTTAATCTGACCTGTTGAGTGGATTCATCATCACAGCCTGACGAAAACTCTAATCCAGATGTTTTAGAAGATGATGTCTGGAAATGTGTTAATTGCTTATCGTGAAAAATACTTGTGAATAAATTAAGGGTTTTTAAAGAAGACCCTCTGTGTCTGTCTGTTCTGGGTGCGTTTCTCAGCTTGAGCTGGAGGACACTGGTGCTTTGTCCCACCAACAAGAAGAAAAAATAGCTTATTTTAAATTGCACAGTTAAATTACACTGTTAACAACACCAACAACATGATGTCTTTCATGATGAGCCTTTTTATTCAGGAAAGTAACATGTATCTACAGAACATAATGCCAGGGTTACAACACCGAAAAACCCCAACAAAACAGAGGAAAATAAAGAAACAACTGCAAACACGAGTGATGTAAAAACCATACAGCTAAAACTCAGTGGTTCACCTGAAATTTGTCAAAAAATATAGCTTTTTATTGTTTTTTTTATATTATTATTAAGATCTTTCATTGTAGTGCTGTTCTGTAAAAGATCTTGACAGAATTGTTCAACATTTGGTTTGGAGGCTGTCCATCTCAATTTGTGAATATGAAATGTTCCCAGGAGCAGTAGAAGCTGGATGAAGTAAATGACATCCTTATTAGTTATATAGTTCTCCACAGGAAGAAGCAAATCTGGTGTTTTCAGATTTATGTGATTAGATACATATTTCACATTCTACCTACCAGGTTAGTCCCATTGAGATCGAGATCTCTTTTACAAGGGAGACCTGGACAGTTATAAAGTTTCCAATCCATCTAACCTGCATGTCTTTGGATGTGGGAGGAAACCAGAGCACCCGGAGGACACCCACGCAAACATGGAGAGAACATGCAAACTCAAACATGCAAATTCCACACAGAAAGGCCACAGGTGGGAATCGATCCTTCCTGCTGTGAGACAACAGTGCTAACCACTATTCCACCATGCTGCCCATACTTGACCTTTGACCTAATTTTTCACACGCGTGAACTTGATGTTCAATGACGTTATGCCTTCAAACATGACGCCGTTGTACTGTAATGAGTGTAGTTGGTTTAAAGTTGCTGAAATGGGTCAGTTTTTGTTGCCCAAATATCCACAAATGGAATTGGAAAGAAGTAAATTCTGCATCACCTAAAGAACTATCTAAGGAACAGCAGTGGTGACGGACAAACCAGTGATCTGGCACACCTGACAGTTAACCCTCAGATAACATGGGCCCTGGACAGTGACCAAATCATTGATGTGTTTGCTGTCACCAAACACCAAGTCATCAAGCACTTTTCATATTTTTTTTTTTATTTTCATGTTCCTGTGACTTACTCTGGTGCAACTTGTATACAGTAAAATCATGCATTTGTATTTAATAATAATGATTATTATAATAATCATTATTATTATAGGACTTTCCCAGAAATCAAAACTCCAATGATAAAAGTATAAATGGCAACAATAAAAAGCACAGTACAATAGCCAATAAGAGTGCAACAATGTATAAAAACCAAAATTAATCCTCTGAGGCTGAGAAGTATTTTCTTGATTTTTCCTCCATACTTTCAGTAATTCCTCTTTAAAGGCACTTTTTTATTTTTTGTATATCAAAATGCTCATAACAATGTCAACTTTCAGAATATGTGTCACATATTCTGAAATTTAGGTGCTAGAAATGCTTTACAAGTCATTTAGTCACAAAAGTAGTGTAGTTCAGTGTATCATAATGTCTCAAATGAATATATGTAATTTCACATATTTAGTGTATATTACCAAATTTGAGTGATTTAGATCAAATTAAAGAAAATAGAGTGCATACTGCATATCAAGCTTCATCCATTCCTTCCATTTACACTACTTTACAGTTTTTAAGAGCTGTCCATGTTCAATATTCATTTCGATCACTTGCTTTAATTTTTATACCATGAATAAGTAATACTATATACTAATACTACTACTATACTAATATAATTTGATCATTTTGAAATAGTAAGACTAATGAACAGTCACTTTTGTTAAACACAGAAACAGACAGATGCTCTGATAAATCAGTTGTTGCGCCGTGCTGCGCACATATAGCCTGAACATTCATGTAACAGTCATTTGAAACTTCCTCTGTCAAAGATAAATAAAATAAGTTTTATTTTAACAGTTTTAACATTATTTCACTCACCAACTAAGCTGTGTGCTGTCTTTCTTGTAAATCCCTAGATATCGCTGGTAAAACCTCAACGTATCAGGGTGAGTCCTTAGCTGTGCTGTACATCCGTTTGGGGGAAAGTATTCCACGGTGTGTTTTTTCCACTTCTGATTCCTTTTGTGAAAGTCTAAATAATACTTAGTGTTTTCCATTAGCTGAAAAGGTTCTTCCTATTTTTGTTGTGATTAGAAGCATTTCTTCCAGTGTTCCATCAGTAAAAAAACAAACAAAAAACAACTTTCTGCAGCAAAGTCTCAAACACTGACTGCTGTCAGTCTACTGAAAGGAGAAGAAGCCTCATGTGAAATTCTTCAGCCTCTAGGATTGGCTGTGAGGGACATATCATCTAGTGGGAAGGTCCATTTTAAAGCTGATATTTTGTAGTTTCATGAAGTAGCCGAATGAAATGTCTGCGACATTTTATTGCTGATCTAATAATAGGAAAATGTGTCCATCAACCTCAGAGGGTTAAAGAGCTGATAATACAGAAAAAAGGTGCGACTTATATTCCACTGTGACTTAGGCCCCGTTAAAAAAAAAATTTGTCTATCATCCCCACCTGCATGCCGAAATCAGCCCGCATCAATTTTGATCTTTTTATTTTGGTGAATTTCACTGACGGCGTTACAGCTGGTGCTAAGAATAGGCATGTCCGCTGGGTGGCGAGTATGCTTAGGCCGAAGACTACCGAAGTTTACCGAGCCGGGCCTGAAACTTGCGGCTTGTTGTCATTGACAACCACACATCAGTTGCTCCGTCTCACTCGCACCTGCATATTTATCCCGCTACTCGCTTGCAGTACATTGACTGTATTCAACATGGGAACAAGATTTATTTTAAAAATAGCTGCTCTTTTCATGTCCTCACTTGGTATGCATGTGCTGTATGGCATTTTTCAGGTTTGAAATTATGTTGTTTGTACCTGTTTCTAAGAACAAAATCTGTGTGCCCTCTTACCTTTTTTTATGTCAAGGATGATAAACTAATGTATTTTTTTTCATGGGGCCTCCTCTGCAAGAGGCATTTTTTGACAGGTGCAACTTGTACTCCGGTGCGACTTATACTCCATAAAATATGGTACTTAAATTAACTGCCGTAGGCGTTATCTATTGAGCAGGCCCCCAGTCCTGTGGTGGGCTATCACCTCAGCCTCATTTTGAGCCTGGAAAAACCCTGGTCATGCTTGAGTTAATTGATACACCTGCTGCTACAACTGCTGCTGCTACCACTTCCCCTTTCATCTCCTCAGTGGGGACACTCATCACCATCAACACTGAACCAAAGTTCCCATCAATTTTCAACAAGCTCAATACTTCCACTACAAACACACACACACTTCTGTTGGTTGAGTCCAGAAAGTCACTGAAAGCCTGAATCTTAGTCTTGATTAAGAATAATTGCAAACCCAGACTCCTACTCAGCTTCTGTAGTGCCACAGTCCAGATCCCAATCCAGATTCCACAAAGATCACAGTAGCTACGTTTACATGCCGTTAATATTTGGGATAAGGTCAATATTCCAGTTTCTGAATCATTAGGAATAACTCGTTTACATGCTTAAGCAGACAGAGTTACTCCTGTATACATGGTCATTGGTATGTTTCTGTGTAGGCTCTCAGTTGTCCAGGTGGTTTCCATAGTCAAGGAGGTATTCTTTGTGAAACGTTTGAAACCCAGCCTTAACCGGGGAGGGGGTCTGAGACACGCTTTATCCCCTGTTTACAGTGGGGTACTCAGGTCAAAGCCGTTTCAGTCTTTTGTTCATGGTAATGAGTCATTCACGTCATCAGCAGAGTCGTCAAGGGAGCCATCAGGAGAGGGACAGCTGCCCTGTCATTAGGAGGGTGCTAAATAGAGCACAATAGGTGCTAATTAGATCTATTGTTTAGTCACCAGCCTATAGCAGTCTGCCTCTCAGTAGGAGGGGTCTGGTTAGGTTTAAAACTCCAGCTTTTGTGACCTCTTGATTATTCTTCTCTACAAGAGTCAAGACAGAAGTCAGACCACCAGAGCAAGAATTTTAGCTGAGCAAGCTTCTGCGATTTGAAGCAAAACGTCCTCGCGTCAAGCAACCCAGTCCAGTCGAAGATTCAAGCTTCTCTACTATGGTCACTGGTATCATTTGGAATATCCCCATCTAAACAGCGACGCACGTCTTCCACCAGTGCTTGATTTAGTCTGGCGTCCGTGCAAATCCTGCTTCACGTAACGTTTCGGCCACCTTCTTGTAAATGTCGCTATCTCTGTACTTTCTACCATCAATAAAAGACATTATATTCATGTCTTTCACAATACTAATGAAGTACAGTGGTTGCTTGTTTATTGCAGGAGTTACGTTCTAAAAATAACCTGCAATAGGTGAAATTCATGAAGTAGTCAGTGTTAGTTTTTACAATTATTATAGATGTTTTAATGCTGTAAAACCCCTCACTACACACTTTATGCACTTTTCTCAAACAGCCATTAACATTAACATTTTCTCACTTTTCTCTCCTGTGTAAACACTCTTTTTTTCTTCTGGGCGAGAAGATTATAAACAGACACATGCAGAACACAATGCGTGTGCTCTCCCTTCGCTCACTGCCTCCGGGGGTACGGATGCTTGACCCGCAAAGAATCCAAGTCATGGCCACGGAGCTCTGCGGCTGTAGTATACTGAGACCCTGCGGCGCTGTTGATTTTTCCACAAGAAATCTATCCTTGCGGGCTGCCGGAGCGCTCCACATCAAAACAGCGAGCATAGTCTCTGGCCCTGTTGCCAGAGTTGGTGCAGCTCCACACAGCAGCGAGGGGGGCGGTGTGAGTGGCCCGCTGCGGCGTTTACTGAGCCCGCAGACTCAGTAAGCGCATCGGAGGCAGTGAGAGCAATCATGGTAATGCCGACCGGTGCCGCGACCGGCCTGCCTCATAAGGACACAGAACACAATGTGCTGTTTACCTCTGCTTCTGTGGTGTCCGGTGGGTTGCGTGCGCCGCATACAAGTAGTTGCCGTACTCAAAAGACCAAGATTCCTTGCGGATAGGACATGCGCAGAACACAAAATAATGTTCCTTTCTATGGGGATATCCCGATGCGTGTTTATATGACCTGATATTTGGGTTAGAAAAGGAGTAACCCAGGGGTAATTTTCAGGTTTTTAAGAACCGGAATATGAGCATATTCAGGTTTTTGCGGGTGTTTACATGGCCGTGCGCAGCCGGGTTATTGCTAATATTCCGGTTATGAAAGGGTTATGAAAGGGTTGTTGGCTGCATGTAAATGTAGTCAGTGACTTCTGTAAAGTCAACGTCACTGAACCTTTCTTCATCAACAAAGGCACCAGAATTGCTGGACTCCACAACCCTGCAGGAGACGCAGTCCATGCAAGTGTTTAACACAGTAGGAGCCAATCTGCAATCACAGTACCTGCCAAAGAGGATGTCCAGCAACTTATCGGGGATCCCACAAATTCTTAGGAGGTCCCACCGCATAGTCCGTTCATCCAAATCAGACACTTTGTTTTGAACAGGTGAAGTTTATTTCTGTCATGGTTACAGACTGAAGAAGGCAGGACACAAATGCAGGACTCAAACACAGGAAGGATTGTTCAAAAGGCTTTAGTCATTGTCCAGGCTGGTACACGGTATAACAGGCAGCACAAATTAACAGTATCCAAAACATAAGACCAGTAGCGAGGTCAGTAGATAGGTGAGAGGTCGGTACATGGCATGACAAAAACGAGGGATAAGGACACTGGGACATGAGAGCTAGAAACACAGGCAGAGAGCACAAACGATCAGGCAGAGAAGTAATCTAATCTAATCAGAAGTAATCTAACATAATCAGATGCAGGTGAGGGAGAATGAGCTGGAAGAATGTGTGACCAAGCAAGAGGGAACCAGACACATCTACACCAAGACCCAGTGAGAGATGAGAGTGCCAACAAAAAACACCAACTAAAACTGCACAGACAAAAACCTCATGCAACAGTAACTACAAAATAAAGCACACCCCCAACCCCACATCATGACAATTTCACCGTCAAAATATTTTGTTAACCAGAATTGGCAGATGCAGGCTTGGAGTCTTGAGAACAGTCCATGTGCATGTAGAGCATATAATTGAAAAGGCATATGAACTCTTCACATAACTATCTCATGATTGTGGTCAGAGTTCTTGCTAGAACCATTTTAGTGCTGGGTAAATTATGTGATTGCAGTGCAGAGCTGAAGCTGTAGGGTCTTATACCACTAAAATATTATTGGCAAGCCCCATTTTAACTGATTTTAGGTGGTTTTAGATGTATTGAAAGCAAGAGTAATAAATAAAAAATTATATTTGTTATATTTGTAAGATTAAAATATCTTTTTTGCATGTTTCTGTCAAAGTCTAAGTTAATAAATTAAATAACATTGAAAAAGTTAAAAACACACTGCTGGGATTGGCTCCAGCCCCCCCGCGACTTTTTATTGGACTAAGTGGTTGAAGATGAGTATGTGTGTGTGTGTGTGTGAGGTTAAAAACACATTAATATATGATGGACATAGGATTTACTCTCATCTTCAAAGTGACACACAGTAGCTTTAATCCAGTGAAGCAGGCAGTTTTCTGTCATTCTGGCAGTTTTGTTTTTGTTTTTTCCTCAACATTTTTGAGTGGGATTGCATTACTTTTTCTTTTTAAACAATGCAACACCTAATTGGCTTGTTTGAACAAGAGCTGAACCTGGACTGATTTGTCAAACCTGCTCTGGTAAATGAAAAACTTCCTGAATAATTTTTACATTTTCCTTTTTAACTGACGCTTTGCCCCTCCTCCTATCCACCCCTCCTCCTCTCTCATCCTCTCCCTCTTCTCCTCCGCTCTCTCGTTCTCACACCATCTGCTGTTTTTTTTCAAACTTGGAGCTTTTTGGAAACACAAAGCCTTTCAGCTGTAAAATAAACTGTAAATTTCTGAATATATCATCAGATATGGACACAGAAAGACCTCTGGATTATTTAATTTAGGATTTTGATGGCGAGTATTTTTTTTCTTCAGTTCAGAGCATAGCAGAGACGCTGCTTTCAGCTGCTGCCGTTCTCAGCGCTGCCGCCACAGAACGCGCTGATGCTAATCTCTTCTGTTTGCGATTTGATACGAAGAAAATGAGAAATATACGAGGTCTCTGAGAAAAGTATCCGACCTTGTTTTTTTCAAAAACCATATGGATTTGAATCACGTGTGATTGCATCAGACAAGCTTGAACCTTTGTGCGCATGTGTGAGTTTTTTCACGCCTGTCGGTTGCGTCATTCGCCTGTGAGCAGGCTTTGTGTGAGCAGTGGTCCACCCCTCTCATCGTTTTTTTATTGCGAATAAATGTCTGAACAATTTGGAGCTTTGCTGCATCAATTTTTTTCCAGAAACTGTGAGAGACCTCCAGGTGGACACCGTTCGGAAAATGAATATGGCTTTCAGGGACGATTTTATGGGGATTAAACAGATTAGGGAGTGTTACTGCCACTTTAAGGACAGCCCACAACTGCTGAGATCGCGGCGCGCTCCCAGCGCCGATCAACATGCTCAGACCCCGCTGAAACAACCAGATCATTTCCAATGTGAAGGCTTTGTTGATCCGGGAGCTCGTCTGACTTTCACAAAAAGGCAGGAGACGTGGACATCAGCACTTTTTCGGCACATTCCACTGTTACAGGAGTTTTTTTTCATGGAAAAAGAAGCGGATGAATGCGCCACCATGCCGCTCATGGGGCGGGACAAAACCACCTCTGTGTTGGTCTCACAGGACGGCTTTGAGATGGCTTTCAGACGGATTCCGGTTGCTTTCCAGTCGTGTGATTATCCGATTGTGATTGTGCATGAGCTGGACATGCCCCAACATGTCCTGCGAGGCTTCATCACAACATTGCTTTGTGCCATGCGGCTCCACCGCGACGCGCGGAACTCCTCCGCACGTCTTAATGTGCCGAAAAAGTGCTGATGTCCACGTCTTTTCACAATTCCTGTGCTAGTCAGATGACATACCGCATCAAGACAGTGTCCAGTTTAGAAATGAACGGCACATTCCACTGTTACAGGAGTTTTTGTCATGGAAAGAGGAGCGTGGTGGAGCCGCATGGTGCAAAGCAATGCCATTTTTTTCAAAAACTATATGGATTTCATTCATATGTTTTTACGTCAGACATGCTTGAACCCTCGTGCGCATGCGTGAGTTTTTTCACACCTGTCGGTGACGTCATTCGCCTGTGAGCACTCCTTGTGGGAGGAGTCGTCCAGCCCCTCGTCGGAATTCCTTTGTCTGAGAAGTTGCTGAGAGACTGGCGCTTTGTTTGATCCAAATTTTTTCTAAACCTGTGAGACACATCGAAATGGACACAGTTCGAAAAATTAAGCTGGTTTTCGGTGAAAATTTTAATGGCTGATGAGAGATTTTGAGGTGATACTGTCACTTTAAGGACTTCCCACGGAGCGAGACGTCGTGCAGCACTCTCAGGCGCCGTCGTCAGCCTGTTTCAAGCTGAAAACCTCCACATTTCAGGCTCTATTGATCCAGGACGTCGTGAGAGAACAGAGACGTTTCAGAAGAAGTTGGTTTCAGCGTTTTATCCGGATATTCCACTGTTAAAGGGATTTTTTTAATGAAAGACGGCGGGCGGATTGCAGTGTCGGCTCGCAGCTGCCGCGACGCTCCGCCACAGGAAAAACACCTCTGTTGGAAGCCTTAAGGACAAGTTGGAACATGTCCCAGCTGTTAAACAATTCTCATATACTCACTCCACTGAAAGCTATCAAAAGCCGCCTGGATTTACAAATGGTATCAACACGGAGGTGTTTTTCCTGTGCCGCCGCACCGCGCCGGCTGCGTCCCGACGCGCGGATCCGTCCGCACGTCTTTCATTAAAAAAATCTCCTTTAACAGTGGAATATCCGGATAAATGCTGAAACCGACTTCTTCTGATAGTGTCGTCAGTTCCCAAACGCTTATTGAGTGTTGTTAGAAGGAAAGGTGATGTAACACCGTGGTAAACATACCACTGTCCCAGCTTTTTAAAAATGTGTTGCATGCATTCATTTTAAAATGAGCAAATATTTGCACAAAAACAATAAAGTCTATCAGTTTGAACATTAAATATTGTTCAATTGAATATAATTTGAAGAGGATTTGCAAATCATTGTATTCTGTTTTTATTTACATTTTATATAACATCCCAACTTCATTGGAATTGGGGTTGTATTAACATATACTTATTTTTTTTTTTAAGTTTAGTTAATGTATTCAGTACTTTTTAATCTAAATTATAGAACTTAAAATCTATTCCTTTATATTATGTGTCAATTTATTGCCACAATTTTTTAAGTAACCATTGGACACATTTTGTATAGTGTCTAGAGACAAATGGTGACGTTAAACTCCTCTAGGCAGAATCCTCATTTTGTGTTGCAAGTGTTTCTGCTGTGGTGTGGAGCTTTGCAATGCCTGTTGGGTGTTCTATGTAAATTTACAACAGACATGATGTTAAATAAAATGGTTGCAAGTGCTGCAGCTTGCATTTGCATTGTGTTCTTTGTTTTGCAAGCTTTTTTCTCCTATTTGTAAGATGCTTTTTTGAAGAAATTACCCGTTGTTTAATTGATGCATGTGTTTATGCATTTGTCTTTATTACATTTGTGACTGTCGTTTTTAAGATAGAAGTGTTGTGGCCTCCCTCAGTCGCTATAGTCTACAGACAAATGTGACTGACATCTGTATTGATACATTATACATGTGCATTGTGATCATGTGTACTTGTTCCAGAAATATCTTTGTGTTCCCTCCCTGCAGGAGGTGCCACATTTTGTAGTTTTTTCTGGTTTATGTCCCCAAACATTTTGCATGATCCTCTGTGTTAGAATCAAAGCAGTTGAAGCATCCTCATGTTTGAATTTGTTTTGCCTCAGGAACATGCACTTTACTGTATTGACAGAGCTTCATAGATGCTGCCAACGGTCGGTTTAAAAGGTGTCTTTGTAAAGAGCAGAGTAGGAAGTTACAATCTTCCTGTTCTTTTACAAATGCTGGAAGATTTATTGTTTGGTAAAACAAATGTCAGTGCTGAGTCACAGGAAGCCTGTTTACAAAAGAAATAGGACTTTATATGGTGCAACTGCACTATTAAAAATGAGGGGAACAGGGAAATACAAACTAACTGCAATTATGTTTCATTACATTGCATCCAGAAAGTATTCACAGCGCTTCACTTTTTCCACATTTATGTTCCAGCCTTATTCCAAAATGGACTAAATGGACTCTCCCCTCAAAATTCTACTCACAACACCCCATAATGACAATATCTAAAGTTTTTTGTTTTTGCAAATTTATTCTAAATAAATAAATAAAAACTAAGGAATCACATGTACATAAGTATTCACAGCCTTTGAGCGATACTCTGTTGATGCACCTTTGGCAGCAATTACTCCCTCAAGTCTTCTTGAATATGATGCCACAAGCTTGGTGCACCTGTCTTTGAGCGTTTTCGCCCATTCCTCTTTGCAGAACATCTCAAGCTCCATCAGGTTGGATGGAGAGCGTCGGTGCACAGCCATTTTTAGATCTCTCCAGAGATGTTCAGTTGAATTGAGGTCTGGACTCTGGCTGGGCCACTCAAGGACACTCACAGAGTTGTCCTGAAGCCACTTCATTGATATATTGGGTGTGTGCACTTAGGGCCTTTGTGCTGTTGAAAAATGAACCGTCACCTTAGGTCAAGAGCACTCTGGAGCAGGTTTTCATCCAGGATGTTTCTGTACATTGCTGCATTCATTCATTCATTCATTCATTCATTTCCAAGTCACTGACTATGTCTTGGGCTTTATTTGCATCAGTCATTAAGTAATACAAACAGTATGGTGCTCTACGGTAAATCTTTGTGAAGTAGACAGTTCTAAAAAAAAAAAAGGAAAGAAAAATTGAGTGACCATGTAAAAAGGAGAATAGTGAGGGAAGCCATCAAGACACACACAACAACTCTGAAAGAGTTACGTTCCTCTCTGGCTGCAATAGGAGATTGTGGGAATAGGGCAAGTTTTGTATTTGCATCACCTTGCTCCACTCCGTCATCATGTTGGAGTGGAGCAAAGAAGGATTTTTATGAAAAAAGTAGACTTTCAAGTCTACTTGAAAGACACTTTGCCAGGATATACATGGGAGACTCAAGCGTGAATCTGAGCTGTCCCCTTTTGTAAAAGTTCTTCTCTATTGCACTACATCGTGAACGTGTGAGTGGTGTTGCAACAGGCCAAATTCATCTTATACACAACCTCTCCAGTCACATACACAGAAGCCTATGATTCCTTCAGAATAGTCATGTGTGTCTTGTTGCCTTCCCTCACAATTCTCCTTTTTGCATGGTCACTCAGTTTTTGAGAACTGTCTACTCCACACACATTTACCATAGTGTACCATGCAGTTTGAATTTTTAATTTAAATGACTGATGTAAATGAAGTTTGAGAAATATTCAGTATCTTGGAAATGTACATGTATCCATCTCCTGACTCATCTAAATAGTAAGTTCCTTCGGCTGCTCCCTTGTTTGCACTCGGGGTCGCCACAGCAAATCCAAGGTGGCTCTGCATGTTGAATTGGCACAGGTTTTACGCCGGATGCTCTTCCTGACTCAACTCCACATTACATGGAGAAATGTGGCAGGGGTGGGATTTGAACCCAGAACCTTCTGCACTGAAACCAAGCGCATTAACCACTTGGCCACCACCCCTGCTCTCCTGACTCATCTAAATAAAACTGATAATTTATGTGTGTTATTACTTATGCAACCCACCATCTTGGCTTTAATTTTATGATTTTATATCAAGTTGTCGAGATTTGCTTTCAGTTTGAGTTTGAGGATAAGTGTAGAAATTTTAATGTTATACAAGCCTAAATTACATTTTGTTACAAATGGCATAAACAAATTAAAATGTGCCAAAGCCCAGAGGGTGAATAATTTTGCAAGGCAGTGTCCCTCTGACAACACCGAAGGAAATACAAGCTGCAGTGGCTGTTGTTGGAGAGACTGTCAATGCAACAACTTTTGTCTGTTGAGCGAGCAGTTTCATGATGGAGTCACACATACAATGAATTACTTCAAACAATTGGAATCTAGGATTAAGCTTCACATGTGACTTCTGTATATATTACCGTACATAAATAAAATCAACATGTAGCTCTATACCTGAGCAGCCAAATAGTCCAGTCATTTTATGAAAAAAAAGGGGGTCAACCCAGAACAAATTGCAACAGAAATGACTTTTGAACCCTGAAACTGTTTTATAAAACATACTAAAAGTCTAGAAAGATAAAAAATCGGGAACACTCCCAAAATCCAAGATGGCCATCCGAAAACATGCAAAAATGTAGTTTTTCCAAAATAACTAAAAAATATAAATATTTAAGCACATACATGTATTGATGTTAAATATAAACTTGGTATTGTGGACATTCGACACCAAAATTAGGTCTCTATCTGTAACGGTTCTTGAGATACAGCCTATGTAGTTTACATACACTCAAGGATGGCAATTTGGTTTGTGTCCTATTACGTTAAAAATATTGCAGTTAAGGCCCAGAAATATATTGAAGTTGAATATAAACTTGTGCATTGTGGACATTTTGGCACCAAAAAAATAGCTGTAGCTATTACAGTTTTTGAGATATGGTATAAAAATACATCTACACGACAAAAATTGATGAAATTGAGCATTGTTATGTTGAAAACTAAGTACCATTTGTGAAATGTTCATCTAAAGAAGGTAATAATAATCTTTTTGAGTCAGTATTTCACTGGAATATGAATAGAGAAGTTACTCATTATTTATAATAGAGTGGATGTCAATGCACAACCAGGGCACACTGGTGACACCACTGCTGTGTGGACAACCTGGAGAAAGCCTCAGTTCTCTCAGATACAGGTGCTTTTGTGATAAGGTTGCAACAAAGACAACTCATGTGCAGCCACAGTGTTTGCCACCCACTTCGGCAGCTGCCAAGTTTCATAGTCTGAGAGTTTACTTGCAAGTTCAGGAATGGAAAGGTGAAGGTGAAGGTAACAGCATGCCATTGCAAGAATGGAGATGTAAAGTTTCCGATAGTCAGGTTGTCCCAATCATGACTGACTTGCAAGCAGCACCAGATTCTCTTCTGCATGCTGTGAGATGTAACTGCAGTACTGACTGTAGTACATTGCGATGTACATGTCGCAAACTTAACTTAGATTGCTCAGCAGCGTGTGGCAACTGCAGAGGTACAGGGTGTACAAATGCAGGCCAACTCAATGATAACCAGGATGATGAGACTGAAATTTGAACAAGTAAAATTTCAAGTGTCATGATGTACAGTACAATACTGATTTCACCTGAACCTTTATTATTATCATGCTTCATTGGTTTTACTGTAAAATTAGTGTGTGATTACATCTGTGTCATTAAAAAAGTTAGTGCAGCTGACAAGCACTAAGAATATTATTATTATTGCATTCTTTAAATGAACATTTCAGAACAGTTACTTGGTTTCAACATAATTTCACCATTTTTAGCCAAGTGTAGATGGCTTATGTGCTGTTTCTCAAAAACTGTAAGCTACAGCCATTCTTTTGGTGCTAAAATGTCCACAATACACAAGTTTATATTCAACTTCAATACATTTCTGGGCCTTAATGGCAATATTTTTAACGTAATAGGACACAAACCAAATTGCTGTCCTTGAGTGTATGTAAAACTACAAATAGACTGTATCTCATGAACCGTTACAGATAGAGACGTAATTTTGGTGTCAAAATGTCCACAATACCCAAGTTTATATTTAACATCAATACATTTATGTGCTTAAATATTGATATTTTTTGAGTTATTTGGGAAAAAACAAATTTTTACATTTTTTCGGGTGGCCATCTTGGATTTTGGGAGTGTTCCTGATTTTTTTTTTATCTTTCTAGACTTTTAGTATGTTTTATAAAACAGTTTCAGGGTTCACATGCCACCAAAATCATTTCTGTTGCAATTTGTTCTGGGTCAAACCATAAAATGACTGGACTAAAAACAAACCAATCCTGTGATAAATAGATACTTTGTCAAAGGCCAGTCGTAGTAACGAGGTCTGTTAGAAAAGTATCCGACCTTTTTATTTTTTGCAAAAACCTGATGGATTTGAATCGTGTGCTTGCATGAGCCAACCTTGAACCTTCGTGCGCATGCGTGATTTTTTTCAAGCCTGTCGATTGCATCATTTGCTTGTAAGCAGCCTTTGTGTGAGGATGGGTGGAGTCTCTCGTCGTTTCGACGATCTTCTGGGCATCACACAGATTAAGGAGCGGTAACAACCAGTTTAAAGACGTCCGCACAACGGTGGAGAGTGAGCCGCGCTCCGGGCGGCCATCAACACACTGAAATGACCGGATCATTCCAAAGTGAACGCTGTGGTGATGTGGGACCGTCGTGTGACTATCCGAAAAATTGTGGAATAGGTGGACATCAGCACTTTTTCGACACATTCTACTGTGACAGAAGATTTTGCCATGAAAAGAGTTGCAGTGAAATTCATCGGCATGAAGCTGTTGGCGCAGCAAAAGCACCTCCGTGTTGAAGTCTCACAGGACATGTTGTGACATGCTCATCTCATCCACAATTTCTCGGATAGTCACACGACTGAAAAGCCACCGAAAGCCTTCTAAATCTTCTGAATGGTGGAAGAGCTGTGCATGTCACAACATGCCCAACATGCTCTCCACCGTTGTGCGGACCTCTTTAAACCGGTTGTACCGCTCCTTAATCTGTGTGATGCCCATAGGATCGTCACGGAAAGCCGTCTGAATAATCCGAATGGTTTCCACCTGGCTTTCTGACAAAATTTGATGCAGTCGCGCTGCTCCAGTTGTTCCGCCATTTCCTTGCAAAGAAAAAACGACGAGAGACTACACCCATCCTCACACAAAGGCTGCTTACAAGCAAATGACACAACCGACAGGCGTGAAAAAAATCACGCATGCACATGAAGGTTCAAGGTTGGCTCATGCAAGCACACGTGATTCAAATCCATCAGGTTTTTGAAAAAAATAACAAGGTCGGATACTTTTCTAACAGACCTTGTACAGTAGTGTTCAGAATAATAGTAGTGCCTTAAGAGTGTGCATATCATGAATCCTTGGTCTTGTTGGATTTGTGAGAATCTACTGAATCTACTGGTACCTTGTTTCCCATGTAACAATAAGAAATATACTAAAAACCTGGATTTATCTTTTTAGTCACATAGCACTACTATTATTCTGAACACTACTGTATATGAGCCTAATTGTAACTGAACAACATTATTTCCCCAGAAATCAGAAAATCTTGCCTTTGTGCATTTGCATGTTTCATTTCTGTGACATTATATCCTCTTTTCTGGTTTAGATTGAATACTTTTTCCGCAAGCTGACAGAGGCCATGGGGGGCAGCTGGGTGGAGGAGAGATTTGAGGACTACAAGCTCAAACTGAATGCCAGCCAGCAGTGTCTGTCAGTCTGGGAACTCATCACCCTGGTGGGGTCCGGCCACTTCAGCAAGGGCATTGATCGGCAGACCCTCTCAATGGGCATCCACGAGGTCTACCAGGAGCTCATTCTGGACGTGCTCAAGCAGGTCGGTGCACAACTAACATGAATAACAATACAGCTGTCCCATAGTGTTGGCAGATCTTCTTATTTAAGCTTTTATCAGAGTGACAGGAAAATTTAGATTTCGATGCATATCCAGTTTGAATCTGATTCTGTCTGAACAGTCAAAAGTTGCTCTATCTAATCTATCTATCTCCTTTTTTCAGAGGTGGGTTGAAATGCGATTCAAATCACGTTTTTGGGTATCGTTTTGGTTTGAATGCTCAGTTTGGATTTTGGGTGTGTTTTGTTAACATCTGTGATTTTTCACGAGCTTTGGTAATT
This sequence comes from Thalassophryne amazonica, assembly GCF_902500255.1. Lineage (NCBI taxonomy): Eukaryota > Metazoa > Chordata > Actinopteri > Batrachoidiformes > Batrachoididae > Thalassophryne > Thalassophryne amazonica. Next base: position 21,967,214 of record NC_047110.1, on the reverse strand, counting down.
CTCCCCCCACGGCGCTCAATTTCAATTCCATTTATTTATACAGTGCCAAATCACAACAAATCTGCCTCAAAGCGCTTCACAAGAGTAAGGTCTAACCTTACCAACTCCTAGAGCAAGCACACAGGTGACAACTTGTTAAAGAAAAACTCCTTCTGATCATACTGAAGAAGAAACCTCAAGCAGTCCAGACTCAGAAGGGTAACCCACTGCTTGGGCCATTCTAACAGTTACAAGGATTTACAAAGTTTTTACCAAGATGAAGAAACAGGAAACAGAAAAACCAGAATAGCATCAAAACAAAGGGCATTATTAAGATGAGCACACAGTCATTGGCAGGGCGGTCGTCAGGTGCCCTGGGATGCGGGGTCAGCGTCCATCCATCACGTCATCATGTGGGAGTATATTCCAAAAGCAGACTGCAGTGTGCTGCATCAGCTTCAGCCAGGACATCTTGTGGTCAATCCAGCGCCCTGTGGTGTGCAGCCGTCAACCAAAAAAGAGCAGAATCAGTTTGCCAGAAAAAGTGCATCTAAGGTATATGTTCACCAGCGGTAAATCAACAGGAAAGCAGAGAGAGAATACGAAGGCGATCGCCGGCAGCTAGCCCTGAGCTTCACTAACAGACATAGAATTTAGATGAAGTGAGGCCGAGACCTGTTCTGTTGCTAATAAGATGAGTTAAATTGATAGGAAGCATAGTTCCATACAAAGTACGGAGGTGCTAGTCCGTGAACAATTTTACAGGTCAGTAACAGCACCTTAAAATCTGACCTCACAGAGACAGGAAGCCAGTGACAGAGATGGCAAAATTGGTGTAATGTGATCAAAGTTTCTGCTTCTTGTCAAAACACTGACAGCAGTTTGTTGAACCAGTTGGATACCCCTAATGCTGGACTGTGGTAAACTAGAAAATAGAACATTGCAGTAATCCAGTCTAGAAGAAACAAATCCATGGATCATAGTCTCAGCATCAGTCATAGACAGGATGGGATCAATTTTCATGATGTGTCGCAGGTGGAAGAAAGCAGTCCTCGTGATATCTCTAATGTCTAAATCAAAGGACAGCGTGGGATCAAAAGTCACACCAAGGTTCCTCACTTTATCAGTGTGATGTATGGTCAAACTGATGTCGATGTCTCGCTGGACCAAGGACCATCATTTTGGCCTTGTATGAGTTTAAAAATAAGAAAATGCTAGACATCCAGCTTTTCACTGATGCAAGGCAATCCTGTAAAGGCTTTATGTGGATGACATTACCAGCAGTTATCGGCATGAGTATCATTGGCGCAGCAATGAAAAGTAATTCCATAACACTGCAGTATGTGCCCAAGGGGAAGTTTATGAAGGGAGAAAAGCAGGGTGCCTAAGACGGACCCCTGTGGAACCCTGTATTTCATGTCACCAAGGTTACAGGTAGTGCTGTTGTATAAAACACAATGAGCAACTGGTTAGATGTCAACCATGCAAGGGCATTCCCAGTAATCCCAAAGTGATTCTCCATCCTGTTGAGTAGAATACGATGATCCACGATATCAAACGTAGCACTAAGATCTAACAGCACAAGAACTGTATAGTGTCTGAATCCATTGCAAGCAGAGGATCATTTACCACTGTAGTAAGAGCTTTCTCTGTGAAGTAGTGCATTCTAAATGCAGATTACAGTGGCCCAAAGAGATTATTCTCAGTAAGGTGGTCCACGAACTGTTGTGAAACCACTTTTTCAAGAATTTTAGAACAAAATGATAGATTTGATATCGGCCTATAATTTTTCAATACACTAGGGTCAAGATTAAATTTAAGTAACGGCTTAATCACTGCAGATTCATAGTGCCGCAGCTAACCATGTATCATGCTAAGTTATGTTACGGGGTAACATACTGTATGTCACATGTCATATAATCCAATGGACATTGACCTTGTTTGACCTTTACTTTGGAGACCAAACATTCAACACAATCAAAACTATTTCATTTATTAATCCAAGTAGCTCAATCAACAATTTGCACCATTTTTTTTACTAAAATTGGAGCAACTTTAACTTTTGACCCCTGTACAAACTGAAACTGACCTTTTTCACCATTTTTGCTGTTTTTACCCCATAATTCCTGATCATTCAGTCATAGATAGTCCAAACTATACTTTTTTGGAATTTTTATGATCAGACAAATAATGTGGTGTAGTTTTCAAAATGATTTGAGCATTTTTAATTTTGACCCCTGTGTAATTCTTCAATTGACCCCTACCTGGCCGCCTATTGAAAATTCAAGTGGCCAGTTGGTTTTTTCAAAAGAGTAATGTCTAAGGAGTATTTGTGCCAACTTTGGTGTTTCTATCACCATTTGCATGATTGTTTCAGTTATCTGCTGCACTATCAGGACAGATCCCAAGGTTAGTGACAGATTAATAGTTTTCAACACAATGGGCCCACAAGTGGGCCACAGGTCCTTAAACAGTTTTGTTGGTATAGGGCCAAACAGGCAGGTTGTGCTTCTAGCAGAAGTTACAAGTTGCATCAGCACACCCAGTGAAATAACATCACATTCAGTAAATATAGGTGATGTATCAGTGATGGTGCCCACCTCAATAACAGGGTGTAGTGGCCAGACTAAGGCATGCTGGGATATATTTAACCTAATGTCATCTATTTGCTTTTTGAAATAATCTAAGAAATCTTGGACTGTAAATGGAGAGCGACTTACAGGTGGATGCCCGTGAAAGTTCACTTGTAGTTGAGGAGTTGATGTGTCACCGTGATGATAAATATGTTTCTTGTTCCAGTGAACAAGGCAAGGAAACTGTAAACTTAATAAGTGAGTGATCTGAAACCACTGAAGCAAGAAATGCGATGTCAAAATTTGTGACAGCAACACCACAAATGAGGACCAAATCCAGGGTATTTCCACTAATGTGAGTCGAATCCTGAATGCATTGCTGAAATCCTAATACGTCTATAATGTCCATGAATGATTTGCAGAGGGATCAGAAGGCTTATTTTCATGAATGTTGAACTCACTAACAATCAGAATGTTTTCAGCAAGGGTTTCCAAATTTGACATAAATTCTCCCAATTCTTCTAAGAATTCAGAATATGGGCCCGGGAGCTGATATACAGTGACGAAATAACATGGTTGATTTTTATTCTTCTGACCTTGGTGATATGTAGTATCCTGGGCGGAGCAGAGAGTGAAATGTTCAAACGAATTATATTTTAGTCCCCCACAAGCCAGTAAGCTGAACCCAGATTTATGAATTAAAGCAAAGCACAGGTTGACAGTAGCAGACATGGAATATTTTTCGTTGCAGAAATGGGCAGTGGGGCACCCTCAATTTTACTGTTGTCCAGTGTCATAATGGGAACTAAATTTGCAGAACATGTCCCTCTATGCTCTTTATGGGTACGTCTGCAGAAAAAAGCCATGATCTCAACTCGAACAATTTCCCTTCCTGGCATATAGTACACTGTGACCAAGGTGGATTTCCTGCACTAGTTTCCCAGCTGGGCTTATGGATTTCACACCCATATTAATAGTAGGCTCTGCAGGTTCTCTAATCACCTCACAGACAGGTGACAACAAACAGCTTAAAAAAATACATACACAAACTTGTCAACTCACATCCAGTCAAGAATGCTCAGATGGGATTCCGGTGTAACAGTATAACTTCCCCCCCGGGGAGGAAGATATACTAGGGTATTCCAAACCCGAGAAATCTTCCCCCACCCCTGACAGACAACATTCCAACATACCACTCTTGGAATAAACTCCAAAATGAGTTTAGACTGAAAGAGCTAGTGCCACTTAACGCCTTTTAAATCACTCTTGATGGCTCTGACCTGTCGATGTTTTACCTGACTGTATTATCTCATTCAAGTGTCTGTTTTCTATGTAAATGTAACTGTGTATGTAACTCTGCCCTGCCTCTTAGCCAGGACACTCTTGAAAAAGATATTCTTGATCTCAGTGAGTTTTATCCTGGTTAAATAAAGGTTTAAAAAATTCTACAGGGCAGCACTGATTAACTCAAACCTTGATAAGGGCCAAACAGGATAGAGTAACCTTTAAACTCTATATTTTGTGGATGTTTTATGGTTCCAGATGAAGCAGTTTGTTTGACGGTGAACAATATTGGTATTCTTTCTCTACAAATCTATAGCTATCTACAGTAGTAATATTTCCTATTCTGAAGTATCTTTAAATCCCCCTTCCAAATATACTCTACAAGTATATGGACGTGATTGACAACCTGAAATATGTGATGTGATGGAAAATACTCCAATTTGTTTTCCATAAAATATCCACAGTATATGTACAGTAGTGTTCAGAATAATAGTAGTGCTATGTGACTAAAAAGATTAATCCAGATTTTGAGTATATTTCTTATTGTTACATCGGAATCAAGGTACCAGTAGATTCAGTAGACTCTCACAAATCCAACAAGACCAAGCATTCATGATATGCACACTCTTAAGCCTATGAAATTGGACTATTAGTTAAAAAAAAGTAGAAAAGTGGGTGTTCACAATAATAGTACAACCCCTGGCAAAAATTATGGCATCACCGGCCTCAGAGGATGTTTATTCAGTTGTTTAATTTTGTAGAAAAAAAGCAGATCACAGACATGACACAAAACTAAAGTCATTTCAAATGGCAACTTTCTGGCTTTAAGAAACACTATAAGAAATCAAGAAAAAAAATTGTGGCAGTCAGTAACGGTTACTTTTTAGACCAAGCAGAGGGAAAAAAATATGGACTCACTCAATTCTGAGGAATAAATTATGGAATCACCCTGTAAATTTTCATCCCCAAAACTAACACCTGCATCAAATCAGATCTGCTCGTTAGTCTGCATCTAAAAAGGAGTGATCACACCTTGGAGAGCTGTTGCACCAAGTGGACTGACATGAATCATGGCTCCAACACGAGAGATGTCAATTGAAACAAAGGAGAGGATTATCAAACTCTTAAAAGAGGGTAAATCATCACGCAATGTTGCAAAAGATGTTGGTTGTTCACAGTCAGCTGTGTCTAAACTCTAGACCAAATACAAACAACATGGGAAGGTTGTTAAAGGCAAACATACTGGTAGACCAAGGAAGACATCAAAGCGTCAAGACAGAAAACTTAAAGCAATATGTCTCAAAAATCGAAAATGCACAACAAAACAAATGAGGAACGAATGAGAGGAAACTGGAGTCAACGTCTGTGACCGAACTGTAAGAAACCGCCTAAAGGAAATGGGATTTACATACAGAAAAGCTAAACGAAAGCCATCATTAACACCTAAACAGAAAAAAACAAGGTTACAATGGGCTAAGGAAAAGCAATCGTGGACTGTGGATGACCGGATGAAAGTCATATTCAGTGATGAATCTCGAATCTGCATTGGGCAAGGTGATGATGCTGGAACTTTTGTTTGCTGCCGTTCCAATGAGATTTATAAAGATGACTGCCTGAAGAGAACATGTAAATTTCCACAGTCATTGATGATATGGGGCTGCATGTCAGGTAAAGGCACTGGGGAGATGACTGTCATTACATCATCAATAAATGCACAAGTTTACATTGATATTTTGGACCCTTTTCTTATCCCATCAATTGAAAGGATGTTTGGGGATGATTAAATCATTTTTCAAGATGATAATGCATCTTGCCATAGAGCAAAAACTGTGAAAACATTCCTTGCAAAAAGACACATAGGGTCAATGTCATGGCCTGCAAATAGTCCGGATCTTAATCCAATTGAAAATCTTTGGTGGAAGTTCAAGAAAATGGTCCATGACAAGGCTCCGACCTGCAAAGCTGATCTGACAACAGCAATCAGAGAAAGTTGGAGCCAGATTGATGAAGAGTACTGTTTGTCACTCATTAAGTCCATGCCTCAGAGACTGCAAGCTGTTATAAAAGCCAGAGGTGGTGCAACAAAATACTAGTGATGTGTTGGAGCGTTCTTTTGTTTTTCATGATTCCATAATTTTTTCCTCAGAATTGAGTGATTCCATATTTTTTTCCCTCTGCTTGGTCTAAAAAAGTAACTGTTACTGACTGCCACAATTTTTTTTCCTGATTTCTTATAGTGTTTCTTAAAGCCAGAAAGTTGCCATTTGAAATGACTTTAGTTTTGTGTCATGTCTGTGATCTGCTTTTTTTCTACAAAATTAAACAACTGAATGAACATCCTCCGAGGCCGGTGATTCCATAATTTTTGCCAGGGGTTGTAGTGTGGCATTCAGTCAGTGAGTTCATCAATTTTGTGGAACAAACAGATGTGAATCAGGTGTCCCCCATTTAAGGATGAAGCCAGCACCTTTGAACATGCTTTTCTCTTTGAAAACCTGAGGAAAATGGGATGTTCAAGACATTGTTCAAAAGAACAGCGTAGTTTGATTAAAAAGTTGATTGGAGAGGGGAAAACTGTGTGTGTGTGTGTGTGCAGGGCTACATGATGAAGAAGGGTCACAAGAGGAAGAACTGGACGGAGCGTTGGTTCCTGCTGAAGCCAACCTCCATCTCCTACTACGTCAGTGAGGACCTGGCTGAACAGAAAGGAGAAATCCTGTTGGATGGAAACTGCACTGTGGAGGCAAGAACCGGCCTCAACTAATACCTGGTCCACAGTGATCAACAGTTTAAAATGTGAAACCACCTCTTCATCAACATACAGATTCCTAGTCAAGATGTTGTTTCATTGTTAAAGTCAAGCAGATGTTAATGAGTGCTGCAGTAACTCAAACTAGATCAACCCTGAGGCCCAATATTACACCTCAACCCTGGAGTTGATCCAGTTACATTGAGAAATATTCTGTTACAATGAAATACCAAGTGCAGGGAACGTTTTCTTTAAAAGATGAACAGAAATCTTTAAAAATGCAAAGCAGTAAGATAGAAATGATCAACACTCTCACCAAAATAAAGTACAACGGTGCATCAATTTGACCATGTGGGCAAAAAAGGCCATTTTAAATCCAGTGAGTTCCAAATCCAATATTTATCAATAAATCAAATCCAAAATGTATAATGTAATCACATTTCAGTTTAGAAACAAATAAACAATGACTAATTTGATTTCAAACATGATACTGATTGGTTTAGGAATTTGAAGAAGTCTTTGCAAGCAGTTGTAATTGCTTGTGTGTGTGTGTGTGTGTGTGTGTGTGTGTGTGTGTGTGTGTGTGTGTGTGTGTGTGTGTGTGTGTGTGTGTGTGTGATTCTGCACAAAATAACTTTGACATGGATGAGCAGATTTTCACCATTGTTGGCAGGTATATTTTCTTGGTGGAGTCTCTCCAGGTGATCAACATTTGGAGCAGATCAATTAAAAGGTCAAGATTAAGGTTGTCAAAAATATGGTTAGAAATCCAGACTTTCCAAAATATCTCTGCAATGTGAAATTTCATGCCTGTCAATAAATAATTGTAATCAGATTGGTTTTGTGATGTTATAACATCACAAAGACAAAGACATCATGATATATTGTCAGAATTGTCCAAAAAAAAAAAAACACATTTTCCACAATACCTCCACAATCAATAGGAATGACGGATTTCGAGAGCTTATGTTTAATAGCTGGAATTAATTTGTGTTTACATGGTATTAGTGATGTCATAATGATGTCGATAAAACATCATGACATGACATGACATCACACCGGTCTGAGAAACACTTTATTATGTGGATGTGGAGATTATTGCATTCATATTAGTGTGCATCCTGGTTCGCTGCATTACACAATTTGAGAAAGTGATTTGATAACATTTTATAAATGAATATTATATCATGAAATTCTAAATAACATTTTAACACAAAACACATGAACTAACAGTTGTTGTCATGGAAACACAGTGAGAAGGTAAGAGCCATGAATCCTGTTGAGCCATGGCTCATTGTTGTAATATTATTTTTGCGCAGTATTATATTTACCAGCTGGTATATTGTTGATATCTTGCAGCCTTTAGTGGATAAAGAGGGAAAGAAGTGCCTCTTCCTGATCAAGGTGGCAATGAAAAGCTTTGAAATCAGCGCATCAGACAAGAAGAAGAAACAGGAGTGGCTCCAGGGTCAGTGGTGTCATAACTTAATTTCAGTCTAAAATATATATTTTGTTGTACATCTAACTTGTATTTGGTTCCTTTATTCTACTGGAAGACTTGATACAATGTCTCATTCTGTTGCTTGATTATCTTATTCACTCCCCGAAGCTGCCTACACTTGCAATGGTTGTTTTCTAACCTAAAGGACTCCCCTGCAAATTGAGAAGGGGAAAGGGGTTGTGACCTTACAGTTCAGTATTTATTTATATCATGAGGGAGGAATATGGAAATAAATTGACCAACATAAACGCAAGTAAGTCCCTTTGGCTGCTCCCTAGTTTTCACTCGAGGTCGTCCACAGCAGATCCAAGGTGGATCTGCATGTTGATTTGGCACAAGTTTTACGCCGGATGCCCTTCCTGACGCAACTCGCATTACATGGAGAAATGTGGCACCGGTGGGGTTTGAACCAGGGAATCGTCCACACTGAATTCAAGTGCACTCAGGTTGCAGAATGTCCTTAGAATTTGGACTGTTGTTGAAGTAAAATGAGAATGTAAAATGTGCTATTTGGGCATGTTAAGAGTTGTGATTAGTCTTCATGCTTTATTTATTTATTTGTTTGTTACATTTTATAGGTTAACAAACTAATTTATTAATCAAAAACAATGAAGTATGAATTGATTACATCACCTCAAGCTTAATTGTAGTGCTGATGAAACCTGATTTTAAAAACGTGTGAAGAGTGTAAGAACTCAAGTCTGTGAACATGTGCTGGTGCTGTGCCGGTCTGCATCCACCACACCATGGAACCACTCTGGGACCTGGATGGCAGACACCCAGACAACTGCTCCATCTCCACCTCTCAGAAGGAGCTATCTGCTGCAGCAAGGTGAAACTTGGGCATCTTCTTGGCTTGCTACAGCTTCTGAGGTCCTCAACATTGAGGCACCTGCATGCTGGATCATACCTGGAGAAACACACCGTACTACTGATGTTCCCTCACAATTCAAGTGATACTCTTCAAATACGTCTACCAAAGTAACAAAATTTCTTCCAGCACTATCTAAAAATCCTCTGAAGAGTAGTAGTACCAAACACATCCAGTCATTGCCTTTGGTCACTGGTTAGCATCCAAGTCTAATAGCCGTAAAGTTAGACAGGGAGCACCAGGACCCTAAAGACGGACCGTTGTTCTCCTGCAAAGATACCAGCATCATCAAACACCTCTGTCCAGTGACCTCATGACTTCATAAGCTCTTCCCCGGTGTCTCTCATCTTCAGAGGTCAAAAACTCAGAGACATGAATGTCACTGCTGAGATAAGTCGGCGTCTCTACAAGGTCAACGCTTTGACCACATGCAGATACACTTCTGATGACTGATTCAAGGATGTTTTTGAAAACCTGGATGTTAGTCTTGATCCGGGACAATCATAAATTCAGACACTGATTCCTCACTCAATTTCTCAAGTGCTGGAGTTAGAGTATCTATAAGTCACAACAATCACAGTATTGTCCATGAATTCAAGCTGAGTAAAACTTTCCTCACCAACAAAGGGCACCTAAGCCACAGGGTTCCTCAACCCCACCCAACATCCCGTCCATGGAGGAACTGGTTAGTGTAGAACCCAGAACACATCCCTCACAAATGCCAGTTTTCAGTGGAGAAAAACCCAGAGATTCTGCCCCCACTCGATACAGCACTCGTAGTATCTCATAGCTTCTGGCTATGATATTCTGGTGGCATTGCAAGCAATTTTTGTTCCAATGTGGGAAATGGATATTACCCCTACAAATGTGTCTCACTCTAGAAAAAAAGGTCGATTGACTGGATTGCAACAACTAAAGTTTTTTTACACTACTCTCTGTGCTGGGTAAGTGGGTGCAAGTACGTCCCTTTGGCTTCTCCCTTTTTCAGTCAGTCATCACAGCAGATCTGAGGTGGATCTGCATATTGATTTAGCACAAGTTTAAGGCACAGTGCCCTTTCTGACACAACTTGTGCCTTGTAATTTTGTGCATGGGTAGTTTTGAACTGAGAACCTTCTGCTTTCGAGACGAGTCACTAATCATTTGGCCACCACACAGCAACAGGTACCAGTTACTTGCTGCTCAGTGGCCAGAAGAGCTTGCATACATACATACATATATAAGAAGTTGACCATCGACCACATAGGTGCCGAGCAATTCATTGAAATGAAGTGTGAACATCTGTGTTTGATTCTGTTTAGCCAACTACACTCTGGAACATCCTGAAAGCCAAAAATTTACTGGACATCATAGAAATTGCAATGATCCTTCCTAATAATTTTTTAATTGTATTTTACTTTTGAATTTATAGGTTAAGTAAATAATTTATTCATCAAAACAGTGATGATTAATTGCTTAGATGAAACAATCCTTAGTCACAGTCTTGTTAAAAACTGATGGACAGCAGTCGGTTGTCTAAGTTCATTAAAAAATTTGTTGCAGTACTAAAAAAAATATATGTTGAAGTACAAAATCAGGTGTCGGCCAAATTCCAGGTGACACACATGGGCATCCAACACCACTGGCTGGACATGTAGAAAATATGGGTCCACTTGTGCTGTCAGCACGAAAATAGTGAGCAGACAATCCTTTTAAAGCTGGTGGTGAAATTTGTCTAAGTGCCCCCACGAGTATCGCGTTGCAAAAAGCAACACATGTGGCGTGCGTGTGTGTCGCACGTGTGCGCGTGTGTTTCGTGCCCCGCTTCCCCCCAGGGGAGTGGCACACTTGCATGAAATGCTGATATGTATGTACAGACATGATCACATGGGGGCCGGACAGCCACATCTGAGCGCACACAGCACGGCGAGGTGCTTCTCAGATGATTGCAGCACACTGACAGATGGAATTGATGGCTTAGTGCACACGACGTGTAACATTACAACAGAGAGACCACCACCAGGACAGATATATAAGTAATTAGGACAATAACTACATACACAATTACATGCCAAATAACTAAAATGAATGACCACAGAGAGCAACACTTTGGTCTAGGTGCTGAATGGACAAGGGGGCATGGCCCCAAACAGCAGCAGCTGTTGAGATCTCTACTCCTGGACGTCACCGCTGGGGAACATGTACCCCGTTTTGAAGGTCATGATCTTACAACTGTCCTTCGTGAGGCGCGTGTCTCTGCCTGCTGTCCTCATGTGGAAATACATAAAACATCTTTTGCCTAGGCTCTGGGCTGCAGCGGCCGCACACAGCACACCTCCGCAGGCTGCTCCATGTGAAACTGACCGTCAGATCATGTGAACACGCAGCAGGCGATCTTAATATCACGCATGTCTAGCCGGACACGCGCGCAACGCAGCTCAACGTGTGTCCTGTGAGCGGCTCACCGCCGGACTGTGACAAGCCAACAGTGCAACAAATACGCCACTTCCAGTCACATATCACCAAAAACACGCCGTAACAGTTTTGTCAGTTATGGCGCTTTTTTTGCCGTAACTAAAGACGACAAAAACTTCCTCTTCTATACATCATCTAATATCTATTTTAAAAAAAATACATTTATCACCTTGTTGATTTTAAGCGTTTTATGCTCTTGTTATAAGACAGCTATTGTAGCGCAGTGGTAAAGTTTCCGTCTGTTAAATCAGAGCTTTTGTAAATTGCAGGTTCGAAACCCGCAAGTGGCATTTATATTTTATTTAACCAGGGTTAATTAACTGCATGGTACTGTATTGGGTCCCCTTTTATTTATTATTTATATCAATCTAGTGATTTTCACTAATTATACATCAATATCTAATCTATCAGTGTCCAGTGATTGTAGTAAATATTTATACGAGGTCTGTCAATAAAGTATAGGTCCTTTTTATTTTTTTCAAAAACTATATGGATTTCATTCATATGTTTTTACGTCAGACATGCTTGAACCCTCGTGCGCATGCGTGAGTTTTTCCGCACCTGTCGGTGACGTCATTCACCTGTGAGCACTCCTTGTGGGAGGAGTCGTCCAGCCCCTCGTCGGAATTCCTTTGTCTGAGAAGTTGCTGAGAGACTGGCGCTTTGTTTGATCAAAATTTTTTCTAAACCTGTGAGACAGATCGAAGTGGACACGGTTCGAAAAATGAAGCTGGTTTTCAGTGAAAATTTTAACGGCTGATGAGAGATTTTGAGGTGATACTGTCGGTTTAAGGACTTCCCACGGTGCGAGACGTCGCGCAGCGCTCTCAGGCGCCGTCGTCAGCCTGTTTCAAGCTGAAAACCTCCACATTTCAGGCTCTATTGATCCAGGACGTCGTGAGAGAACAGAGAAGTTTCAGAAGAAGTCGGTTTCAGCATTTTATCCGGGTATTCCACTGTTAAAGGAGATTTTTTTAATGAAAGACGTGCGGACGGATTGCAGCGTCGGCTCACAGCCGCCGCCACGCTCCGCCACAGGAAAAACACCTCTGTTGGAAGCCTTAAGGACAAGTTGGAACATGTCCAGCTGTTAAACAATTTCTCATATACTCACTCCACTGAAAGCCGCCTGGATTTTACAAATGGTTATCAACATGGAGGTGTTTTTCCTGTGCCGCCGCACCGTGCCAGCTGCGTCCCGACTCGCGGACCCGCACGAGGGTTCAAGCATGTCTGACGTAAAAACATATGAATGAAATCCATATAGTTTTTGAAAAAAATAAAAAGGACCTATACTTTATTGACAGCCCTCGTATACCCAGCTGAACATAATGAGAGCACACTGCTTCATTCATGTCATTTCATGACTCTACGTCTGTGACCATGGGTCATATACAGAGGAACAGAGGGATCATACTTGTATTGTCCGCTCAATAGGAGGGATTACATAGTAGACATAGCAGTGTTTTTTTTATGGTGTGTAGTTTTTATTTTTTGTTTCTCCACAGCAGTGGCACAATGTGGTTCCACACATTCCACTTGGTTTTATTTATTTATTTTTTTAAATCTCCACAGCATCGGCGCAATGTGGTTCCACACACTCCAGCTGCTCGCACTGTGTGCACGTGCACGAAACCGTCGCAGCGGGATCGTTCACACCTACCCGACTGTGTGTTCCACCTGACGTCGGCTCTATGTTTTTGGGGTTCACTCATTTGGACTGTTTCGTTGTGATTCTCCCTGATTCCTACTTATTTGTGCTATGTGTGAAGGGGCCCTTAGATTGGACTTCTATGTCTACCAACAGTTTAGTTTTTTTCTCCCTAAAATTCCTATGAATTACAATTACTAAGCATCACTGGTCATTTGGACCTCTGATTGTTTTAAACAGTTAATTCAAATATGGTACTATTCAAAAATACAACCCCAGTTCCAATGAAGTTGGGACGTTGTGTAAAATGTAAATAAAAACGGAATACAATGATTTGCAAATCCTCTTTAACCTATATTCAATGAAATACACCACAAAGACAAGATATTTAATGTTCAAACTGATACATTTTATTGTTTATCTGCAAATATTTGCTCATTTTGAAATGGATTCCTGCAACATGTTTCAAAAAAGCTGGGACAGTGGAATATTTACCACCGTGTTACATCACCTTTCCTTCTCACAACACTCAATAAGCTTTTGGAAACTGAGGACGCTAATTGTGAGTGTCATGATTGGGTAAAAAAGGAGCATCCCCGAAAGGCTCAGCCGTTCCCAAGCAAAAAGGGTCACCACTTTGTGAACAACTGTATGGAAAAATAGTCCAACAGTTTAAGAACAACATTCAGTTGCAAGGAATTTAGGGATTCCATCATCTACAGTCCATAATATAATCAGAAGATTCAGAGAACTTTCTACACGTAAGCGGCGAGGCTGAAAACCAACACTGACTGCCCGTGACCTTCAATCCCTTAGGCGGCGCTACATTAAAAACCGACATCATTGTGTAAAGGATCTTACCGCATGGACTCAGGAACACTTCAGAAAACCATTGTCAGTTAACACAGTTCGTCGCTACATCTACAAGTGCAAGTTAAAACTCTACCATGCAAAGCGAAAGCCCTACATCAACAACATCCAGAAATGCTGCCATCTTCTCTGGGCCCGAGCTCATTTGAAATGGACAGACGCAAAATGGAAAAGTGTGCTGTGGTCCACATTTCAAATTGTTTTTGGAAATCATGGATGTTGTGTCCTCTGGACAAAAGAGGAAAAAGACCATTCAGATTGTTACCAGCACAAAGATCAAAAGCCAGCACCTGTGATGGTATGGGGGTGTGTTAGTGCCCATGGCATGGGCAACTTACACATCTGTGGTGACACCATCAATGCTGAAAGGTACATTCAGGTTTTGGAGCAACACATGCTGCCATCCAAGCAATGTGTTTTTCATGGACGTCCCTGCTTATTTCAGCAAGACAATGCCAAGCCACATTCTGCACGTGTTAAAACAGCGTGGCTTCGTAGTAAAAGAGTGCAGGTACTAGACTGGCCTGCCTGCAGTCCAGACCTGTCGCCCATTGAAAATATATGGTGCATTACAAACTGCAAAATACAACAACAGAGACCCCGGACTGTTGAACAACTGAAGTTGTACATCGAGCAAGAATGGGAAAGAATTCCACCTACAAAGCTTCAACAATTAGTGTCCTCAGTTCCCAAATGCTTATTGAGTTTTGTGAGAAGGAAAGGTGATGTAACACAGTGGTAAACATACCACTGTCCGAGCTTTTTTAAAACATGCTGCAGGCATCCATTTCAAAATGAGCAAATATTTGCACAAAAACAATAAAGTCTATCAAAGGATTCAAGGATTCAAAGGATTCAAAAGAATTTTATTGTCATATGCACAAAGGAACATGTTCCCTGCATAATGAAATGTGTTTACTGCATTTAACCCATCCTAATTGCCAGTTAGGAGCAGAAGTCGCCTTTAGGCGCCCGGGGACCAGCTCCAGATGTATATCCTGCCTTAGGTCAACAGCAGGGCTGGACAAACCATGACCAGCCTCATGACGACAGACGACACACACAACACACAAAAGCCGGCCCGGTACATGAACACATATAAAAAGCACACACAAGGTAAAACTTGGGAAAGAAAAACCTTCATTGCTGCTGCATTGAATCATGCAGCAGCAATGCAGGAAAAAACCCATCAGCACAATGAACAATGATCACACACAACAACAGGACGAGAGACGACGACCGAGATTTGTAAGAGTCCAGTTATCAGACAGAACACCCAGAGGCCGCCTTTAGGCGCCATCAACGGCCTTGTTCGTCCATTCTGGAATGAGGAGGGGCCCAGCCCTGAACAGTCCACAGTCAACGTCAGAGCTGGAGAAGCTGACGGCGGGGAGACCAGGGGAGTGAGGCATGAGCGTTGTTCTTCTCCAGGAGGTTTTTATCACAGCGGCCTTGAAGTGCAGCTGTGTTTTGGGAAGCCGAATGAAAATCCAGATTAGCAGACGCCTGAAAGATTCCACAGTCTGAGACAAAGTGGCTTTCAATACATCTGAATTAGGAGAGGAGATGTGGTCATTACTGACGATCAATGCGGTTTTCCAGCGCAGCCATTCTTCCGGAGATGGTATCCAACGCGCGGTTAACACCCGCCGACTGAGCTGACACTGCCCTTCCAATCGAATCAATCATGTGGGGCAGCCTGGACAGGCCAATTATTGCCGCTTCCACTTTCTTAATTTTCCGGTAAACCAGCGCTATGCCCGCTCCAGACAGCACGAACCGGGTCACCACCATGCCAAATATACACACATCTTTGACGTCCTCCACAGACAGCATGTAAAGGCACATGACCTGCCATTTCCTCCAACTGTCCATCACGTAACCCATCACATGTGTCCTGGCAGGACAGGACAGATCGGGTCCTCCGCTCCTGACTGTCTTGTAGAAAAAATAGTGTCAATTGCGTTCAGAGACCACTTTAACAGATCCATTTTTGCTGTTTCCAGAAGAGCAAAGCTGGCAACCTCACAGACAACACGCCACAGAAACAGGAAAGATAAGGAGGGAGGGAGAACAGAAAAATGCGACCGTCTCGGCCGAGAGCAAGGAGGCAAAAAAACCCAAAAACATTTGGTTTGTTTAAAAACATTTAATGTTCAGTTTGAACATTAAATATCTTGTCTTTGTGGTGTATTCAATTGAATAGAGGTTGAAGAGGATTTACAAATCATTGTATTCTATTTTTATTTACATTTTACACAATGTCCCAACTTGATTGGAATTGGGGTTATACAAAAGCTGAAAGAGATTGTTTATTTGTTGTCTACAATCATTAGAATTTAACAACTCAAATCTTCAAGTGATTTAAAATAACACATTTTCTTTCAGCCATTCAGACATGCGTCACCCTGTTGCGGCTTGGCCGGCCGGCACCGCACCGTGAGGCCCGGCAGAAACGGAGGGACCAGCGACTGAAGCAGCAGGCTGAGCAGGAAGAGCTGGAGCTGAGGATGAGGGAGCTACAGTCAGCAAATGAGACCAAACAACTTGAACTGGAGACGATGAGGAAGGTGAGCCGGATCCATGTCTGGTGTCATGGTCTGAGATTACCATGCGTATGAGCATCAGGTGTATTTCAACATTACACAGATTTGTTCTATTTAAATCTCTGTCAGACAGGAGAATCAGTGGGGTCACTTTGGCAAGGTCGTTAATCCCCATGTTGCTCCTGGTGTTCAGCTGAATGCACTGCATGGTAGCACCCTGACACCACTGTGTTAGTGTGTCTGTTAGGTATCACTGTGAAGCACTTTGAGCTTCGGCATTGGATGGAATAGTGCTGTAGAAGTGTCCTTCTTTCTTCCTCTTCTTTTGGCTGCTCCCATTAGTGGTCACTGCAGCAGATCAGTCATTTCCATCTCACCCTGTCCTCTGAATCTTCCTCTGTCACACAAACCTGTGTGTGTGTGTATATGTTTGTGTGTGTGTGTGTATATATATATATATATATATATATATATATATATATATATATATTCTATTTCTACCCCATTTTCTTATTTTATTGTACTGTTACAAGTATTATTATTATTATTATTGCTTATCCTTGCACACGCTGTTTGATGAACATTTTACTCTACTTGCACCCATCTTGTGTGTGTTTTTAAGAGCTGACGTAACATGTGAATTTCTCCTCTGTGAGATCAGTAAAGTCTTATCTTAAACCACCTGCATGTCCTCCTTCACCACATCCATAAACCTCCTCTTTGGCCTCCCTCTTCTCCTCCTTCCTGGTGACTCCAACCTCAGCATCATTCTCCCTATATACCCTGGGTCCCTCCGCTGCACATGTCTAAAACACTTCAGTCTCACGTCTCTGACTTTGTCTCCAAACCGTCCCACCTGAGCTGTCCCTCTGATATGTTCATTCCTAATCCTGTCTATCCTCATCACTCCCAAAGAGAATTGCAACATCTTCAGCTCTGCCACCTCCAGCTCTGCCTCCTGTCTTTTTGTTAGTGCCACCCTCTCTAAGCCATACAAAATAGCTGGTCTCACTACTGTCTTGTAAACTTTCCCCTTCACTCTTGCAGATATTCTTCTGTCACAAATCACTCCTGCTGCCTTTCTCCACCCACTCGGCCCTGCCTGCACTCTCTTCTTCACCTCTTTACAACAATCTCCATTACTTTGGACAGTTGACCCCAAGTATTTAACCCCTTACCACCTGCCTCATTTTGGCTTGTCAGTATCTCACAAAGAAAAAGTGAAATTTCCCAATGATGGGGTATACAGGCTTAGAAGAGGTTCTACTTTCACCACCTCTACTCCTTGTATCCGCATTATTCTATGATTCATTCACACACATGTACTTAGTCTTGCTCCTACTGACTTTCAGTCCCCTGCTCTCCAGAGCATCTCACCGCTGTCACACTGTCCTTGTACTTATCCCAAACTACCCTCACATACTTCTCCATCACTAGAGACGTCTTCATACGAAACCACAACTCTTCTCTTGGCACCATGTCATAAGCTTTCTCTAAATCCACAAACACACAATGTACCTCGTTCTAGCCTTTTCTATACTTCTCCATCGGTATTCTCAGAGCAAACATTACATATGTGGTGCACTTTCTTGGCATGAATCCATATTGCTGCTCACAGTTCTTCACCTGTTTCTAAGCTTCCCATCTACTACTGTTTCCCATAACTTCATGCTGTAGCTGATTAGCTGAATGCCTCTGTTGTTACTGCAACTCAGCACATCACCCTTGTTCTTAAAAATAGGTGATTATCTATTCTATCTATATCAGATGATTATCTTTTAAACCAAGCCAGGCCTCATCACAGTGTGATCCCAAGGCCACATACCAAGTTTGGTTTTGATACATTATAGTGTCACTGAGACACGATCTCACTTTCTATTTGGCATCTTCACCACCAGTTTCAGTTGCCTGTGAATGTCCAATGTTTGAAAAATCAAAACATCCATTTAAGAAGAATAATGATATTTGGTGTGAACATTAATTGTGATTAGAAGATTTGGACAAAATATTGGTCCTATGAAAAATTTCTAACTTTTTCCATATAATTCAGTATGGTAGGAATTTTTTTATGGTTAAAACGTTGGGGCACTAAACTCTGCTTGAGCCAAAAAAAACCCAATGGAACATGATTTTAAAAAATCAGGCATATAGTGCAAAGCTTTGCAGCTTTTGGTGATTCTAAAACATTGTAGGTGCTGATATGAAATTTAATGAAAATAATGAGAGGACTGTCTCCAGTGTATTGAATGTCACGACTTTTATGGCACAGTTATAGTGCACACCACACTTTATTTGCACAATTAGATTATTTTCCACATTTGAGTAGTTTGTGAACTATAGTGCATGCACTGTGCATTAAATTGAGAGTAATGCTAAGTGAGGGATATTAATATTATTACGATTATGTTTATTATTACAAATGAAAAATACATTTGAGGACAATAGAAAAGTATTTCATCTCAAATCTTATTGCCTCTATGTGGCATATAATTTGTTGGTTAAACACCCACTCTGAATTAAATATATTTCCATTAAAGCTGATTAAAAGCCCACCCAAAATTAAATACGTTTGACTCAAACACATCCTAAAAAGCAACAAATAATGAGTTTTTATGATGTTTTTCTCATCTCCTTTGCATCTTACCTGTGACAGTGTCATCAGTATGCCTTGCTAGTACAACCCCTGGCAAAAATTATGGAATCACCGGCCTCGGAGGATGTTCATTCAGTTGTTTAATTTTGTAGAAAAAAAGCAGATCACAGACATGACACAAAACTAAAGTCATTTCAAATGGCAACTTTCTGGCTTTAAGAAACACTATAAGAAATCAAGAAAAAAAAATTGAGGCAGTCAGTAACGGTTACTTTTTTAGACCAAGCAGAGGGAAAATAATATGGACTCACTCAATTCTGAGGAATAAATTATGGAATCACCCTGTAAATTTTCATCCCCAAAACTAACACCTGCATCAGATCAGATCTGCTCGTTAGTCTGCATCTAAAAAGGAGTGATCACACCTTGGAGAGCTGTTGCACTGACATGAATCATGGCTCCAACACGAGAGATGTCAATTGAAACAAAGGAGAGGATTATCAAACTCTTAAAAGAGGGTAAATCATCACGCAATGTTGCAAAAGATGTTGGTTGTTCACAGTCAGATGTGTCTAAACTCTGGACCAAATACAAACAACATGGGAAGGTTGTTAAAGGCAAACATACTGGTAGACCAAGGAAGATATCAAAGCATCAAGACAGAAAACTTAAAGCAATATGTCTCAAAAATCGAAAATGCACAACAAAACAAATGAGGAACGAATGGGAGGAAACTGAAGTCAACGTCTGTGACCGAACTGTAAGAAACCGCCTAAAGGAAATGGGATTTACATACAGAAAAGCTAAACGAAAGCCATCATTAACACCTAAACAGAAAAAAACAAGGTTACAATGGGCTAAGGAAAAGCAATCGTGGACTGTGGATGACTGGATGAAAGTCATATTCAGTGATGAATCTCGAATCTGCATTGGGCAAGGTGATGATGCTGGAACTTTTGTTTGGTGCCGTTCCAATGAGATCTATAAAGATGACTGCCTGAAGAGAACATGTAAATTTCCACAGTCATTGATGATATGGGGCTGCATGTCAGGTAAAGGCACTGGGGAGATGGCTGTCATTACATCATCAATAAATGCACAAGTTTACTTTGATATTTTGGACACTTTTCTTATCCCATCAATTGAAAGGATGTTTGGGGATGATGAAGTCATTTTTCAAGATGATAATGCATCTTGCCATAGAGCAAAAACTGTGAAAACATTCCTTGCAAAAAGACACATAGGGTCAATGTCATGACCTGCAAATAGTCCGGATCTTAATCCAATTGAAAATCTTTGGTGGAAGTTCAAGAAAATGGTCCATGACAAGGCTCCAACCTGCAAAGCTGATCTGACAACAGCAATCAGAGAAAGTTGGAGCCAGATTGATGAAGAGTACTGTTTGTCACTCATTAAGTCCATGCCTCAGAGACTGCAAGCTGTTATAAAAGCCAGAGGTGGTGCAACAAAATACTAGTGATGTGTTGGAGCATTCTTTTGTTTTTCATGATTCCATAATTTTTTTCCTCAGAATTGAGTGATTCCATATTTTTTTCTCTCTGCTTGGTCTAAAAAAGTAACCATTACTGACTACCACAATTTTTTTTACTGATTTCTTATAGTGTTTCTTAAAGCCAGAAAGTTGCCATTTGAAATTACTTTAGTTTTGTGTCATGTCTGTGATCTGCTTATTTTCTACAAAATTAAACAAATGAATGAACATCTTCCGAGGCCGGTGATTCCATAATTTTTGCCAGGGGTTGTAGTTGTGGTGGAATCAGTGTTTTATGTTGAAATGTGCTCTTATTTTAAAAGATTCATGTGCAAGAAGCTTTGTGAAGGTTAAGACTATGCATGTTCAGTGTTGTTGCAAGAGCTAAGTAAAGGATCCGAACTAATTATAGTATAAAGAACTGTTTGGTAGAATCACTCACACATAACATGACATGTCAGAAGCACTGAGCAGCAGAGTAAAGACAGTGAAAGTTTAAAAAGTTTAGACATGTGACCACCAGCTATCAACTAACCTTGCTATTGCACCTCCGAATACAATGTTTATGATTCACCCTGCAGAGATGTTTGAATTCTTAAAACCCCGGGACTAGGAAAGATGGGTCTGGAGACTTGATAGAGTCACATGACAATGACGTCAGTTGGAAAGTTTGCCGTCAGAGTGTGACGGATTGAGTAAACCAATTGGAATGTTTAATTTATGATTTGTCCAGCAGCAAAAATCAGCTAATGTGTTAGTTTTCAGTGGATTTTAAGTTTTGAAGAAATGAGTGGAAAAATACTGACTGTGGGTGTACGCCGCACCTCATGTCACCTCTTGCAGTCTGCCGTTGTAGAGGGAATTCTGCTGTGATGGCTTTTCTGCTGCCGACATGGAAAAGTAGCTTAATGTCGAGTGGATGTCTACTGACATGTTTTTCTCCTTTCTTTGGCATTAGTGTGCGGTGGTAGTAGTTGTAATGACAATGATGAATGTTTGCAGTCAGAAAGTTGTGGCAGTAGTTACACAATGTGGTGGGTTAAGTAAATTGATTAGAATAGATTTAATTAAAAAATTTGTCCAGAAAAAAAAAATTGTTTAGATGGAATGAGGCCAGATGGAATGAGCGGACAAACACTGACTACTGGTGTACAAGTGCTTCTGGACGTCGTGGAGTAGACTGAAAAATGGCTGCTCCTCATGTTACCTCCTGCAGTCTGCTGCTGAAGACGGAGTTGTGCTGTGATGGTTTTTCTGCTGCCGACATGAGAAAGCAACTTAACATTGTCTGGATGTCCATTGGCAAGATACGAACAAGTACAGGACAAAACAAACATGCAACCACTGGGAAAGTTCTCCGTCTGATGTCCGCTCAAAGTTTTGAGCATGTACATAACTGTCCGACAGAATCGCCAGATATCAGCTTGACAAGTAACACAATGAATGAGAAAAGTATTTCTACCAGACGGATGGACACAAAGGGGTCAGTTATTTGTGATTTATTTATTTTTATTCGTGACGAAATCAGACATTTTAAATGGGTGTCTCAAAGAACGTAATATCAATGCATGTATTGGCCCACCCCCATCTCAGGCAGAATTTGGCACAGAATGCCCCGAGTGCTCTAATGTGTGAGTATGGTATAAACCCAGTGTTTGTTATTATTAACATAAAGACCCAGGTATATCGTGCAGGGTGTTATTTTCTATCCCACGTCTCTTTCACTATGTAAATGGAGGCACACACCTTATTTGTGTGCAGTGTTCTAGATTTCTTCTGGAATACAGTTCTGCATTGCGTTGTCATGTACAAGCATATGATTTTACTAAATGTTACCCTTTAGAGGAAGCAATATTAACAGCAATAAACACTTTTTGAGTGGACTTTCCAAATTTTGTCGACATTCTCCTTATGATGACTGAACATAAGTGGCCCTGACTGACTGACAGACAGATAAAGTAAAAGGTTGGCAAACACCGGACTGTTTCCCACACAGCTCGCTCTGTCCTATAAATAGCTCCTCTGTCAACACCGACTCCAGTGGTGACATCATGACTTCAAAGCACAACCTAAAGCTGCAGCTTCTTTTTCAGTCACAATCTTTAAACCACAAAGAAACACGAGCATCAGGTGCAAAATAAATCGTGCAATAATCATACATTTTCTCTGGCTAATAATTATTTTCTTTTTTTCTTTCTTTATGTTGTAATGATTGAAAGATTTAAAACAGAGCGATAAGGACTCATAAAAGTTTCAGGGCAAACATGGTTTAGTGGTGAAAATATATGTGACACATTAAATCTTTGTTGTAATGAAAGAAAATGTGAAGTATGTGTGAATGTTTGGGCTCGGCTCCTGCAGAAAAACAACAAAACAAACTGTAAACATGAACTAAAAACCCAAATCTACTATAGTAGTCCTGAGACTGCAGCAAGATGTTTTTGGGCATACAAACAGCAAACTAGGAAGTAATTTTCTGCAATACATTAATGATTGAATGAAGCCTCTGACAGGTTTTTTTTCCCCCCCAAGAGAATTAAAATGTGATATTGCCTGAGGGCAATATCACATGTGTGTAGTCCCATACCTATTTGTGAGTGGGCAATATTTTCATGCAGCCATGTCATAATAATAAGAATGTAACAAGGCAACTTCAGCTGCATTGTAAATAATCACTGTGGAGGCTACATTCAGAGAAAACGACAACCAGGAGCAATTTGTGTGCAAGTCATGATTTTATTGGTTTGGAAAAGGTGTTGAAAAGATGTGGAAGTTTGAGTGAAAAGGGCATGAATGCTACAGTGCTGAAGTAGTAACTTGACCTAGATCTTCACGGGATGCATCCTTGCTGCGAAGAAAATCCCTGGAAATTTATAGAGGTCGGTGTTCATTGTACACAGAAACAATTTTTAGCTCTGTGAGCTTCAAAACAGGAGATGGAACAAGAGATGTATCTTTGCTCCCAGTTTGGCAGCATGGTGGCTTGCTGGTTAACACTGTTGCCTCACAGCAATAAGGTCGTGGGATTGATTCCCACCTGTGACCTTTCTGTGTGGAGTTTGCATGTTCTTCCTGTGTTTACGTGGGTTTGCTCCGCTTTCCTCCCACATTTAAAGACATGCAGGTTAGGTGAATTGGAAACTTTATAATTGTCCAGGTCTCCCTTGCAAAAGAGATGTCAATGGGACTAACCAGGTTAAATAAAGATTAAGTAAAAAAAAAACCTGCATTACTTCATTGAAAAGCTACTGGGAGAACAGTGCTGCAGATATTTTTTTTTTGGCAATATTCATCCTTTCATTCATTCAATCATTCATTTTCTATACCCGCTTACTCCACTTGATGGTCACTGGCGTGGGGTGGGGTTCTGGAGCCTATCCCAGCAGTCAGTGAGCAAGAGACGGAGTAAAGACACAGACAGACAATCACATTCACACTCTCACCCACAGTCAGTTGCTTATGTGTAAAATAAACAAATCTGTACAAGTAAGAGTATTTTCGTGCCTCAAAGTCTGGAGCACGGTCCAAACCAAGGTTTGCGTTTGTATACAATAGCACACACATTGGACACACCTTTCCTTCTCCAAACCTTTGACTTGTTGTGTACGTTTGGTCTGGTGCTGCGCATGAAGAACTTGTCATGATGTACTTAGACTCTGGCATTATTTATGTCCACTGTGTAGACTGTCATCAATCTACCTATTCCATCTGCAACCCCAATTCCAATGAAGTTGGGACGTTGTGTAAAGTGTAAATAAAAACAGAATACAGTGATTTGCAAATCCTCTTCAACCTGTATTCAATTGAATACACCACAAAGACAAGATATTTAATGTTAAAACTGATAAACTTTATTCTTTTTGTGCAAATATTTGCTCATTTTGAAATGGATGCCTACAACACATTTCAAAAAAGCTGGGACAGTGGTATGTTTACCACTGTGTTACATCACCTTTCCTTCTAACAACACTCAATAAGCGTTTGGGAACTGAGGACACTAATTGTTGAAGCTTTGTAGGTGGAATTTTTTCCCATTCATGCTTGACGTATGACTTCAGTAGCTCAACAGTCTGGGGTCTCCGTTGTCGTATTTTGCGATTCATAATGTGCCACACATTTTCAATGGGCGACAGGTCTGGACTGCAGGCAGGCCAGTCTAGTCTAGCACTCTTTTACTACGAAGCCATGCTGTTGTAACATGTGCAGAATGTTGTTTGGCATTGTCTTGCTGAAATAAGCAGGGACGTCCCTGAAAAAGACATTGCTTGGATGGCAGCATGTGTTGCTCCAAAACCTGGATGTACTTTTCAGCATTGATGGTGCCATCACAGATGTGTAAGTTGCCCATGCTATGGACACTAACACGCCCCCATACCATCACAGATGCTGGCTTTTGAACTTTGCACTGGTAACAATCTGGATGGTGTTTTTCCGTTTTTCCTCTTTTGTCTGGAGGACACAACGTCATTGATGTCCAAAAACAATTTGAAATGTGGACTCATCAGACTACAGCACACTTTTCCCCTTTGCGTATGTCGATTTCAAATGAGCTCGGTCCCAGAGAAGGCGTCAGTGTTTCTGGATGTTGTTGATGTATGGCTTTTGCTTTGCAAGGTAGAGTTTTAACTTGCACTTGTAGATGGAGCGACGAACTGTGTTAACTGACAGTGGTTTTCTGAAGTGTTGCAGTGATATGACATGCTATCACCTTTTATCATCATTTACTTGAGTCTCATGAATGTCACAAATTGCTCTTTGAAAATTAATGCGACTTACACCTTAACTAAAGTGACATGAAATATACAATAACATACCAGGACAAACAGCAACACATAAACAAGCAGTGACAGTAAAAGTCTGTTGTCTAATGTGAAGATCCATACACCTATTCCAGGACACTAGACTCTTGATCCCCTTGGGAACACCCAGAACCAAATTGTGGTGACTGCCACGAATACGAACCCTCCATGTACAGAGACCCAGATCACAGCTGAATAACCAGTCACCTCTGTGGCTGGTGTGTTGGGCCAAGACCCGAGTACAGAATCTTACCATATGACATGGACCACTCTGGCATGGCAGGAGTCACATGGGTGAGTGCACATCCATTGATGGAAAGGGATCCAGGATGCAGAGCCCCGGAAGAAACGGGCAGAAGAACAGAACAGCAGAAGGGCCCACCCAGCCACCGGAGCAGCCTGACAACCCGCAAAGGGAGCAGCCCAAGTGCAACCCTGACGCACCATATATACATATATATATATATATATATATATATACACTCAACAAAAATATAAACGCAACACTTTTGGTTTTGCTCCCATTTTGTATGAGATGAACTCAAAGATCTAAAACTTTTTCCACATACACAATATCACCATTTCCCTCAAATATTGTTCACAAACCAGTCTAAATCTGTGATAGTGAGCAATTCTCCTTTGCTGAGATAATCCATCCCACCTCACAGGTGTGCCATATCAAGATGCTGATTAGACACCATGATTAGTGCACAGGTGTGCCTTAGACTGCCCAAAATAAAAGGCCACTCTGAAAGGTGCAGTTTTATCACACAGCGCAATGCCACAGATGTCGCAAGATTTGAGGGAGCGCGCAATTGGCATGCTGACAGCAGGAATGTCAACCAGAGCTGTTGCTCGTGTATTGAATGTTCATTTCTCTACCATAAGCCATCTCCAAAGGCGTTTCAGAGAATTTGGCAGTACATCCAACCAGCCTCACAACCGCAGACCACGTGTAACCACACCAGCCCAGGACCTCCACATCCAGCATGTTCACCTCCAAGATCGTCTGAGACCAGCCACTCGGACAGCTGCTGAAACAATCGGTTTGCATAACCAAAGAATTTCTGCACAAACTGTCAGAAACCGTCTCAGGGAAGCTCATCTGCATGCTCGTCGTCCTCATCGGGGTCTCGACCTGACTCCAGTTCGTCGTCGTAACCGACTTGAGTGGGCAAATGCTCACATTCGCTGGCGTTTGGCACGTTGGAGAGGCGTTCTCTTCACGGATGAATCCCGGTTCACACTGTCCAGGGCAGATGGCAGACAGCGTGTGTGGCGTGGTGTGGGTGAGCGGTTTTCTGATGTCAATGTTGTGGATCGAGTGGCATATGGTGGCAGTGGGGTTATGGTATGAAGAACACACGTGCATTTTATTGATGGCATTTTGAATGCACAGAGATACCGTGACGAGATCCTGAGGCCCATTGTTGTGCCACATCCAAGAACATCACCTCATGTTGCAGCAGGATAATGCACGGCCCCATGTTGCAAGGATCTGTACACAATTCTTGGAAGCAGAAAATGCCCCAGTTCTTGCATGGCCGGCATACTCACCGGACATGTCACCCATTGAGCATGTTTGGGATGCTCTGGACCGGCGTATACGACAGCGTGTACCAATTCCTACCAATATCCAGCAACTTCGCACAGCCATTGAAGAGGAGTGGACCAACATTCCACAGACCACAATTGACAACCTGATCAACTCTATGCGAAGGAGATGTGTTGCACTGCATGAGACAAATGGTGGTCACACCAGATACTGACTGGTATCCCCCCCCAATAAAACAAAACTGCACCTTTCAGAGTGGCCTTTTATTGTGGGCAGTCTAAGGCACACCTGTGCACTAATCATGGTGTCTAATCAGCATCTTGATATGGCACACCTATGAGGTGGGATGGATTATCTTAGCAAAAGAGAAGTGCTCACTATTACAGATTTAGACTGGTTTGTGAACAATATTTGAGGGAAATTGTGATATTGTGTATGTGGAAAAAGTTTTAGATCTTTGAGTTCATCTCATACAAAATGGGAGCAAAACCAAAAGTGTTGCGTTTATATTTTTGTTGACTCTCAACAAAAATATAAACGCAACACAATTTCACCACTTCCCTCAAATATTGTTCACAAACCAGTCTAAATCTGTGATAGTGAGCACTTCTCCTTTGCTGAGATAATCCATCCCACCTCACAGGTGTGCCATATCAAGATGCTGATTAGACACCATGATTAGTGCACAGGTGTGCCTTAGACTGTCCACAATAAAAGGCCACTCTGAAAGGTGCAGTTTTGTTTTATTGGGGGGGGGGATACCAGTCAGTATCTGGTGTGACCACCATTTGCCTCATGCAGTGCAACACATCTCCTTCGCATAGAGTTGATCAGGTTGTCAATTGTGGCCTGTGGAATGTTGGTCCACTCCTCTTCAATGGCTGTGCGAAGTTGCTGGATATTGGCAGGAACTGGTACACGCTGTCGTATACGCCGGTCCAGAGCATCCCAAACATGCTCAATGGGTGACATGTCCGGTGAGTATGCCGGCCATGCAAGAACTGGGACATTTTCAGCTTCCAAGAATTGTGTACAGATCCTTGCAACATGGGGCTGTGCATTATCCTGCTGCAACATGAGGTGATGTTCTTGGATGTATGGCACAACAATGGGCCTCAGGATCTCGTCACGGTATATCTGTGCATTTAAAATGCCATCAATAAAATGCACCTGTGTTCTTCGTCCATAACAGACGCCTGCCCATACCATAACCCCACCGCCACCATGGGCCGGCCACTCGATCCACAACATTGACATCAGAAAACCGCTCACCCACACGACGCCGTCTACCATCTGCCCTGAACGGTGTGAACCGGGATTCATCCGTGAAGAGAACACCTCTCCAACATGCCAAACGCCAGCGAATGTGAGCATTTGCCCACTCAAGTCGGTTACGACGACGAACTGGAGTCAGGTCGAGACCCCGATGAGGACGACGAGCATGCAGATGAGCTTCCCTGAGACGGTTTCTGACAGTTTGTGCAGAAATTCTTTGGTTATGCAAACCAATTGTTTCAGCAGCTGTCCGAGTGGCTGGTCTCAGACGATCTTGGAGGTGAACATGCTGGATGTGGAGATCCTGGGCCGGTGTGGTTACACGTGGTCTGTGGTTGTGAGGTTGGTTGGATGTACTGCCATATTCTCTGAAACGCCTTTGGAGACGGCTTATGGTAGAGAAATGAACATTCAATACACGAGCAACAGCTCTGGTTGACATTCCTGCTGTCAGCATGCCAATTGCACGCTCCCTCAAATCTTGCGACATCTGTGGCATTGTACTGTTTGATAAAACTGCACCTTTCAGAGTGGCCTTTTATTGTGGGCAGTCTAAGGCACACCTGTGCACTAATCATGGTGTCTAATCAGCATCTTGATATGGCACACCTGTGAGGTGGGATGGATTATCTCAGCAAAGGAGAAGTGCTCACTATCAC